>NW_020450805.1:1681166-1737543 GCF_003343035.1 Apteryx rowi | reverse complement strand
GAAGGGAAGGAGGAGGAGGAGGAGGAGGAGGAAGGGAAGGAGGAGGAGGAGGAGGAGGAGGAAGGGAAGGAGGAATTTTTTAAAAAGCTAAAAGAGAAGCAAAAAGCTTTCAACTTTGAAACTAATCACATTTTGACCGTAAGTTATTAGAAAGAAATGAAACCTTTATTTTTTTCTCTTACCTGTGCCATAAGTCTCTGGTTATTAGGATGGCAAGAAATGCATTGTAAGAAGAAAGCAACTGTTGCATTTTCAATTGCTGTCCGCTGTTGAGTGGTCAACCCTGTTGTTACCGTTGAAGAAAGCAAGCTAGATCTTGCACTGGTCTGTTGTGGTGTGACATTGTGTCCTCCAGAAGTAGCACCAGAATGGCACAACAGAAATAAAAGAGATGTCCACAACGGATTGACTTCAGAACCACCCAACCAATCCTTCATGATGTGGCTGTTGCCAACTTCTGTCAAAAACCTGAGAACAGGAGCAACCAGGTCTGCCGTGATAGGCATTTTATTAAAGTGCTGTGGAACATGATGTCTCCTGAGCCTCTCCTGGGTGATATCCATTGATTGCGCAGTGCAGTCAGAGCTAGAAGTATGGTTAAAGCAAAAACTAGCAAGACTTCTTACAAGCAGAGAGGGCAAACCTGAGTCCAATAATTGTTTGATAGCTTCAGGAGACTGAGATGAGGCAGCGAGAGTAGCCAGGTGAGACTCTGTTAGTGCAAGAGGTGCTTGTGCGTTTTTAGAGTCATCTGTTAAGGATGAACTAAGGTCCTGCTTTTTGCTGTCATCAGTCATGGACAGTCTGTGTTGACACTGCATTGGAGGAGGAGTGATACCCATCCATCCCATGAGTAAGGAAAAATAATTTGGGTGAATGTGGCACATGGAGCAAAGTAAACTGTCAACAGCTTTCTTCAGAACCATGTTGCAAGGAAGAGACATTGACCAGTTAAACAGTGATCTGTGAAAGACAGAAAATCATATCAAGACATAGTTTTCCACTCATTTTTCCTTTTCTTAGTTCATAAAACATCTTTCATTTTCATATTTATGATTAACTTGCTCTGAGCAGAGCTTGACAGCCACATAACACTATCAGCAGGACATTACCCAAAAGGCATTCTTCGCTYCTACGTTTGAATTTGTTTCACCATACTGTATTTAAAATAGATATGATCTGTCTCTTTTGGCATGTTTCATTTGAAAGACAGGCCTCCGGTCTTTTGATAGCTGTCACATAATTTATGCATTTTTGAAACAACTGCAGTCTCTTCATGCTTTCAACTCTCCAATCTGTAGTTACTAGGATAACACGCACAGATTTCCACAAAGCTCTCTTCATTAATCCTTTGTAAGATCTGAAAGTACTTTAACACATTCCCAAAACATTTTAAAACTTGCTTTGTTTGAGTTCAACCTAAAGATCTTACACAGAAGACAAAAGTAGCAAGAATCTTGGTTGAATATGTTACCTTGGCTAACTTCACTCAATTTCTCATGTGAACTTCGGATACGAGTTAACAACAGAATTATTCCTCAGAGATACTAAAAACCCACTTATCTTCCAGCTTATGCCCATCCAAATATTATCTGCCTGAATACTAATTAAAGGCACAGCGATGCAAAAACTAATTTCGCTCCTATTATTTAGCTCATATTTGTGAAACACTATTTGTAGAGGAGTGAAATCATTTCATCTTCATACAAACTTGTTCAGAGTAGATGAAGTCTTTTTAAAAAAGCACAGTTTTCTGAGCTACCATGGCACCATACATCACTTGCATAATTTTAACATTTACATACACAGGTGAACGCACACTCGGTGCCATTTCAATGTTAGATTTTTAGGTAAGTTTGGACGTATCATCATACAGCGCACACATTCCATTCAAAGACAAGGATAATTTCTGCCTCTTCTGGAGGGAAGACTTATTTTATGCTTAGTCTAAGGGATTTAGGGACTCTGAGTTTAAGTGTCTAAAAGAGAACAAGAGTATAATCAAAAGTGAGCTTTATTGCTGCTGGTCTAGTGATAAAAAACCCCACTCCTATATAAAACATTTACAAGTCATTTCAGTGACCAAATAACCAGCGACTTTGGGAGGTTAGTTGCAACTTCCCAATTTTTAAGTGGCAAGTTTTTTTTTTTTAATAAAATCTACATATAATAAAGGCACACTTAAACACTTCTCCACTTGTATATATGCACAGACCCTTTGCCAAAATTCTCTGACTAAATTCATGCGCTGGGAAAAATAAGATATTTTTCCATCTAGATACTAAAAAATAACTAAGGAATAGCTTAGTATGCATGGGCCAAATAGAAATATTGAAATGGAAAACAGGGATGATAAAATATAGCCAAGAGAAAAGTGAAATATCACATGAAGGAGACATTAAGAGTCTTAGCTAGAATCACTGAAAATATTTCAAAAGTTAAAATATCAAAGTGGATGAAAAATACAAGAGAACTTTTTTTTTATTAGAAGAAACATTTACCTWCATATATCTGACAACAATCCTCACATATTTATTAAAAATATACTTTATAATTTGCTCCAGATGCTGGCTGATAAGAATTATAGTGTTCTTTGGCAGGAGGTAGAGGAACAGGGCTATATTGCAACACGTATATTGAAACTAAGTACAGTACTTTTATTAGTATTTCTTAATTCCAACTTGTGATAAAGATAACATACTCTGCAAGAGACAGGGATTCTGCTGTGAAACACACTTTGCTATTCATTTTATAGTCATACAACTAAAGACTGTAATGCTGCACATACACAAGAGCTCCACATGCTTGTACCAAAGATCGTAACTTGGACATTTGCCAGCGTTTAAATGTTTGATTTTGTGACTAAATGAGAAAATAAAAATATATGAAAGTTTCCTAATGGCAACAGAAAAGTTATATGCTATCAATCCAAGTTCCTTTCACTAATTGGAAATGTAATCAATGGTACAAATAGAAGATATTTTACTAGACACAGGACTTTCTATAGGCTATATTTCTATAATACCGAGGAAACTATTATTATTATTTTTTTTAAACAGAGTATATGGTTAAGCAGCGTAAACCAGGGATTACTGTTACCTCATATATTTTCAGTTTGGAGTCACTGCTAAAAGTATACATCGATGTTTAGGGTAATTTTTTTTGTTTGTGTTTTAATCAAACAAGACAAATCCAGCAAATTCAAAGTTCAAGTTCCACTCAATATTTTCTACTTTGTTTTATCAATCAGACCACAGCCTGAGCAAAACCAGTGACTCCAAAAAACAAACACTCTCAAAGAGAAAAGCATTTAGCTATCAATTTTATGGATACTGTATATTATGAGTAATAATGTTTATACAATGGGATTCTAATGAAGGTCACGATTTGTAGGCACTCTGAAAATTGCCACAATTACTCAATTTTGACAAGAACAGCCCAGAGTTAGCTGTTAAAAAAAATACAAGCAAACAAAACCATGCAACGGTATGCCTTTCACATATGTGCAACTATATGCACAGAATTATTTTTCTTTTGCCTGGGTTTTTGTCCTGTTTTAAACAAAATCATTTCTGGAGTATCTGAAGTGCAGTTACATGATTAGAAATAAGGCACTAATATATATGCAGTTATGTGATTAGAAATAAGACAGTAATATATTTGGGTTCAGCTATTTAGACATCTTTAGGTATTCACTTGATAAAGTAGCATCAGGGAAAATAACTACTACTTCACATTGAGTGCAAGTCAAAGTGTATCATTTTAGTGAAAAAAATTATTTAGTTATAAAACGTATGCTATGAAATATTTTATTTGCTTTACTTACTCAAACAGCTCTCTGTCCAGCAATGCTGGTAAATCGTATTCAACAAGCAGTTCATAACTATGCCACAAAATTGCTGCTACACAGTGCAAATGGGAAGGAGATGGCATCAAAAGACCATACTCTCTTGTTGAGCTGTTTGGACAAATATAGCTGACCCGGCCACTTTTTTTCATAGCTGCAACTCTTGCGGAATCACTGACCCATTTTAGCAGAGCTTGAATTCTGGAAGGCAAGATGATGTAGTACATTACAAAGGGTCAAACAGAACTAGAAACACCGAAAAACAAATTAGCTTACTGTCTCTGAATAAATCTGATTTACACATTTATCTCCTCTTTTGAGCAAAGTTTAAGACTGAACTCTTAAACTCTTATTTCCCAAGACTTAGATCACTAGTAAAATAAAAATTAATTAAAAACATATATCATCTTAAACAGTGAAATGTAAACTCTCTTTCTACAGAGAAAGCAACTGGAGAAGGTAACTGAGTTCTGAGTAGTTAAGAGAAAAGTCAGTTGAACACTTTAAAAATTTAATATTATTTACAAAGCAAAAGAAAAGGCAGGATTCTCTGCAAAGAATGCAAAGAGCTAGGAGAAAAAGCTGTAAAGCTTCTTTAGATTTCTGTACTTACAGGAGATTTCTTATCAACCAGATTTTAAGAAGTCTGATTTTGTGCAATAAGACTAAACCACTACTTAGCATATCATTTTTACACACACTTCCACATAACAGTTCAAATAACATTACCTGTCTTTTGTTCCAGGATCCTGAGTTGTTCCAAGCTGATAAAGAATGTCTATTGTGGAGTCAGAAGAGAGACCATTTAATCTTCCGAACAGTAAAGGGCTATTCAGATCTTGCCGGATTTAAAAGAAAGGAAGCGGAAAAATAATAGAAGTTCTTACACATGTAAGTTTTAAAAGTACTCACGGAATACAATTATGGAATTGTAATACTAGCACTGAATTGAGTTTTGCCATTAACATAGGGATGTAATTCTTATATACACCACCACCTTGAAACTGCCCATTTTGTTTGTTCAATGCAATGTTCGGCCTTACTACAGAAGGAAAAAAAAAAAATCATTGCAACATTCATCAGATACAGGACTTAAAGGTTTAACTAGCAAGATTTTCTTCAAATTTGAAAAAGACATAACTCACTTCTATAGAGTAGTCAAATCTCATGGTTCACAGAAACAAATATTTATTTCAAATTGGAAGCTTATTTAACTCCTATTTCTATCAATGGAACTGAGGCCCAGGATTTCCTCAGATAATTTCCCATTCACCTCCTCCTCACTGCTTTCTTCATCTCCTGCCTTGTAGAAAACTCCTCTCTTACCTAACAGCATTTCAACAAAAGACAGTAGGCTATACTGAAACTTTAACTCATGGCAAAATAAGTCACAGAACCCATTTTGAAAGTGTTTTGTGCTAGTGTCAGCAATTTCAGAATAGGAAAAATAAGAATTCAGATTTCTTTCTTTTAAAAGTCACACATCACACAGTATACGTTCAAGGACAGAAACAGCAAAGCAAAGTGATACGCAATCATAAATACTAACAACATTGCAGTAACTATCCAGTTACTGCAAAATTTCACTACAGGTCATAGCTGAAGTTGTCCAAGTGCCTTGATTGTGTACCTTCATATTTAAATATTTTCAAGGCTTAGTGCTATTCAGAATTTATTTTACCCTACAGACTATTACAGCCCAAAGATTCCTGCCTCTGTTTTCCTTAAAACTGTTTGTACACTCTTTATGTTGAAATGTCAAACAATAGTATTTGTACATACATACACAGATGCGCTTAAGATACATTGCATGTCCTGCCCTCATGACTTCAAAACATTCACCTAATTATATCTCCCACAGGCAAATTGAAACTATAAATAATGATATTAGTTGCACTGTTTTACTAGCATAGAATTATTTATGCAGTTCTGTGATACTCAGCAGCMCAGCATAACGTAACACAACAGCAAGTTCTGGCAACCAAATTTCAGAACAAAAAAGTAATGTGTAAACATTCCTATATTTGTACCTTTATACAAGCAATGATTTTAAGCAACAACTGAAAAGAAAAACATAGCACTCACCTGCAGGATCACTCCCTGATGCTGAGCAGTTTCTTAGAAGAATGTCAATCAACTTTAGGCCTATTCGGGTGGACTGAAGCCCAATTTTTACAAGCACAGCCTCGATGTTTGGTGAATGCATACCACAATATGGTGACATGAGCAAAGCAGCACATGTCTGCAACAGATTAGCAGTGGGTGCTGCAGCACTAGCCATCATTCCTTCTAAATCACTTATGTGCGTGAGGCAGTGGTGTAATAATCTCAACCACCCAATACTGAAAAGGAAAACATGAAAATGAACTAGTGCATCATTTTAATATTTTATTTTTCATCTATAACATAACTACTTGCATTAGATACTATAACAAATACAACAGAAAATGGCTGTGACAAGATCAGATGTCACCTGAGAAAATGAAAATAATTAAATTCAACACTTCAGCGTAATATACAGTAGTAATGCTGTTGTAACTACAGGTTTAAGGCTGTAAGAAAGGCAGGGTTTGTGGGTAGAGTGTTTTTTTTTTTTTTTTTTTTTTTTTTTTTTTTATTATATCAACTAATATACTGTAGAGGACAAAAACCTTTTGGCTCCACAAACTCTCCTCTAGTTCTGAAGCACACCTTAGAGCTTACATGGACATATAAGGGAAAAAGTTTAAGACCCTGAAAATTTTATTTGCTAGTGTAAAAAGTTTCTCAAGTAGGTAGAGGAATTGTGAAATGTGAATGAGAAGATGTGCTTCTGACAAGATAAGATTTCTTGATTCAGATACGTACTTCTCTCAGCAGAGCCAACCTATTGCATCTCAAAGGCTCTGGCATTTTTTTTTCCCCCTTTTTTTGTTTTTTTTTTGGTTTGTGGTATTTTTATACACACAGAAGTTCTTGTATGTGCCAAAATTCATGTGTCAATGAGTGTGCATTCAGACATTAAAAGGAGCTGGCCAAATAGTAAACGTGAAACAGTACACTGCTTTACTTAGGCACAGTAGGACTCAAACAGAAGCTTATCTTTATTTAAGGATGAGAATCCTGCAGTATTTGTTGGCATTAAAATTATACAAATGCATAGCTTCCCTAAAAGGGCAATTAAAGTTTGCAAAGTCCGGGCCAGATGCACACACTTTTAGTGTCTTATACAACTATAATAAACTACAGTGAACCTTAGTGAGCATGAAGTCCTACATGTTTAAAAAAAAAAAAAAAGGCACATAGAAAGTGCAGAAATTAAAAATGTTAACCATTGCCTTCCTCCCATGTCTTTCTTACTCTTTAACAATATTATTTAGTATTCCTTTCAACAACAAATCTTGACAAGTAAACCTATTATAATTTAATCAATTTGGAAGTGTAATAACTAGAATTGATTTATAAAAAAATAACATTACAGTGCTGTTTAAACAAGTACTATGAACAAGATAGCAAACAAGTTGTACGTGAAATAAATAGCATCATTTCACTGACAAGTTCTGAACTAACAGTTAAGTTATTTTCTAACAGTTATTTTCACAATTAACCTTATCTTCCTTTCTTCTCTGTTATGGGAAACCTTTATATATATATATCTTATCTGAAGTTTAAATTTTTATTTTAGGAAGAATTTACTCCAAATTTATCATTTAAGAAAAGAGAAAAATTTTCTATAATGGCTATGAAATTATATCCAAGTTTATTTAATATATATACCATATTACTACCATTAGTCTATTGAGACACATATCAAACTAAGCTGAAAACAGAGAGAAAGCTTCAAAACACGGGAAGAATCTAAACTCAATTTTTCCTTTAGAAATTGATTATTTTTGTGATACTGTGAGTTAACTTTTTTTTGAAGTAAAAGAATAGCAATAGTATAATTTGGCTAATAAAGTTTGCTTCACTGCTATTCAAGATCAAGGGCCAATTTCAGCTATACAGCTGTTATTAAATACACACCAGCCAGTATTCATGGTCTCTAAATTTCCTTCCTCTCTCAAAGTTTTTTCACCTAAGAAAAAAAATATTTTAAAACTTTCCCATGCTCTCCTTTCAAGTTTATAGACATTAAGGTTCAAAGGAAGAATATTCTAAAGTCAAGAATTTTTACAATTTATTAAACTAAATATCAGTGGAACCAAGAAACTTCAAAAATTCTCCTCTACTAATAAATCATTGAATTCAAATTTGAAAAAACTTAAATACTTATTTCAGAGCAATCCTTAAGGATTTACTTTCTTTTACTTTAAAATTGAGTAAGAACTCAAGATGCCACCTAACCCAATAAAAGCATTTGAAGAAATCTTGCTCATATACCAGAATCACAACATTCAGTTCACATTTCTCAAATATTTGCAACCTGAAATATTAGGTACAACTGCCACAAAGCTTTGTATTGTCCTATATCTATTCTTGCTTCAATACTTATCTCTGCTGAAGTCAGTTACATAAGAAATATGCTGCTGCTGAATTTTTTTGACAGCTGTCTACACATTAAGAACACAGCATGCAACTCTGAATGCTTTCCTGTTCTTTGTGATCCTTCTCCTACAGATGAGAACACCCCCTTTTCCATGTACAGATTAAGCATGCTACAAGAAAAGTGAGAAGTACTGCTTACGTTATGGCTTGCAAAAACACAAACAAGTCTTCAACGTATTTAAAACAGAAACTGCAAATGTTGAAGTCAAATACAAAAAAACAGCTACTCATGAATACAGTTTGCTACTGAAGGACATGACTCAGAGTAGAAAACATCTTAAAATAAGAATGAAAACACAAACTGTTCATCTAGTCTGTTGCGATTGATATTACAAGCATACCTTGTTTTAGAGACCTGATCCTCAGAGGGAAGGAATGGATTATTGACTGTGGCAGATGAGGTGTTTCCAAAGGCCGTGAGGCCTAACAATTTGATCTGAGAGAGGCCTAATGTACTAGCATCTCGTGGACGATGGAGACGAAGACAGACAGCTGAGGCCACTTCAGCTTTTACAAGCTGGATTTTTATATATGTGAGACCACTTGTGATAACAGGAGTTGACAAAGGTAACATATTCACACCATCTGCACTTATTTCAACAGATACTGATGAAGGGCAAGCTACAGAGTAAGATAAGAAAGAAGGTTTAATGCTATTTAGAAAATTCAATCGGTTTGAATATTAAACATTAAACAATTTTCCCTGTTGAAGATACAGAACAAGATGATTAAAATTACCTTATGCAAGCACTACTACAGAGCTGCAGCTGGAGTACTTGACCTGTGTGATGACATATAATCAAATGCACATGCATTTTGATACATGGTTTACATAGTTTATTTCAAAAATTTCAAACGAAGGAAAGTTCTGTTAGTGTAACTGTCACAGTTTTCCCTAGTTGGGCTTTGGCAATAAGACAGCAGCAAATTTGTGTCTCAAGCCTTATTCCAGCCACCACACACTTTTGTCAGAAGACTCCTGATCAATATCACTTTCTCACTAGAGTTTTGAGAAGTTCTTTGCAAAATTTAATGTTAATGCCACAAAACACGTAGTAAGCTAGAAGAAATCAAGCAAAATTAGAGCCTTCAATTCTCAAGAAAAGCAGAATTAGCAAACTTTTCAACTTATTTTAATGGCATTCTTCAAACAATGTGTCAGTTCTAGTTACTTAGATTATGTTCTTTATAATATTTCTAAATCCTAGCCTTCAAATTTTCAAATCAGCATCACTGCTAGCAAAACACTCACTTGCAAGAGATGCCAGATGAGGCTGGATGTGGATCTCTTTCAGCAGCACAGCTGCCGGAAGGTGAATCGTGAGGTCACACCAAGCTTCCTCAGGCAGGAATATGTAAGACCACGCSGCAGACCGTGCTCTTCTGTGTGGAGGAGTAGCCTGTAATAGGACTTCAGCAGGCTGGGCAGTGGGACTGCTTGAGGTGATTGAACCTTCAAAAACAGCAGCATTAATTATTAAAGCTTACTACTAAAACCCAGATTAATTCAGAACCTGAATTTGGAAAACACTTTTTTCCATTTTATCTCGTTTGGTTTATTGATAACATTCCATAGCTAATACTGACAATCATTAAGATACTTTTGCTCTTTGCAAAACTGCATTTTACCTATGCAGTTTACACATCCACATGCATACGTATGTGCTTGAGAATTTACTAAGGGACATTTGCCACCAAAATCATAAACCTTCTATCAAGAGTTAATTATAAAAAACAAACAAAAAAACTGAGAAAGCCCAAAAGCCAACCAGCAAGGTCCAGGTCTAACACCATGCTTAGACCTGAACCCTGCTAATTCTACATAATGAAAGCTTGGAAAGTTAAAATATCAAAACAGTAACTTAAATATCTTTATCACCCAAGTTTGCAACATTTTTCATTAAAAAGCTTTGTTTATCATGAAAAGCTTTTTCTAAAAAGTTTGATCAATGACCACAAGCAACTATTTATTCTTCTAATCTTAACATGAGTTAAGAATCAAGTAGGAAGATCTAGGGTATGCCTTTGGCAAGTAGCATGGTGGAACAAGACCCGACTTGTGTTGTTCAAATTACATGTACATAGGATGTTTTACTTCAGAGTAGCTCTAGCCTGGTACCCATGACTGAATGTCTGTTAGCAGCTGGAGTGCAACAGGTGCATTCCTAGAGTACACATTTTAATCAAGTTGCATCCCAAATGAATCCAGCTTGTCTCTCAGAGAACACTACATGGTGAGAATCAAAGTATAGTAAGTGAGGACAATCAGAAATTTCATTTCAAAAGCACACTCCTGACTGAAAGTAAAATATTAAAATAGATGCAGTTTTAGCAGAAACTGCAGAGCTTAGCAGGTGGGGAGATAAGGCATGCAATAAACCACCTAATTTTTAAAATTTAAAAATTACTATTTAAAGTAATTAAATACAAACATCTGCAATATTCTCAAATTCACCTTTTAGACAATTTGTGAGTAACAAAGTAGAAGATTTCTAGTCTCTCAAATAAGTTTTATTTTTTTTTTAAATTTCATTTTATTTGATCCTTCTAAATTTGAATGACAGGACTGAATGGACTTCTCTCTTCTGTCCTACAATATTTGCAAGTTGTTTTGCTCTGTTTTTAACCATAATCCTCTCTTTCTCCCCTCTTGACAGGGAGACCCTGGATCAATACATTCATGGGGTAAGCTAGGTTAGGGGGCAGCAATATTGAACATTAAGACACTAGTAATGAAAAAGAGCCTTAGTAAATTGTTAGAGTACACCTACCTTTTCAAACACTCAATTTAGTGAGTGGTACCCATTGTATTGATACCAGAACAGCACTGCAATTCTAACAAATATTCATGCAAACACCCCAAACTATGAGGTGCAGGTGTAAGAAGAGCATCAGCGATATTTAGCCCTATGTTTCAGCCTCTGCTGCTGTTTGACCTAGCTCAGGCTTATTCTGTGTTATCCAACTTTGCTACGCTTCTGCAAGAAGCTGGATCAAACCAGGTGCGTCTTAAGCAAAGTTAGTGAATCTTAGCGTGGTTATGGCAGAGAGTGGGCTGAAACAGGGTTTCCCATAACCTAATGGAAGAGGAAGGGGCTCACCTTCATGCAATGATTACATCAGATGCAGATCACTCCTTTCCCTTCTCCTCCCCTCCAAACAGGGTCTTAACAACTGTGGAAGAGGGCCTGAGCAAAGAATATCTCCTTCTCTGACATCTCCCTGACTCACCAGTACCCTCTCTGTTCAGAAGGTTTAATAGTATTATGATATTTTACACTATCACAATACTTTAAGAACATGATAAATATTCATACAATCACTGAATATTAATGCAAGAGAAACTAGAGTCACTTACCCAAAGGTGCAAAATTGTGAATCCCTTCTGCATTATCAGGCTCAGAAGCTAGCACTCTGGCTTTCAAACTGCTGTCTGTTGCTTTGGTGGGACCAGAATCAAGGAATTTCATAATAGTTGAAACCATGCTTCTTGCAGTGTTAACAATAGCTCTTGTGCTTGTTACCATGTTGTTACAAATGAGCTGAACACCACCTATGTATAATGAAAAAAAACATGCAGTTCAGAAGGGTATGACAGATTCTAAGCAAACAAAGTTATATTTGGTATATTTGATCCTCCAGACACATATCTGTATTCCATCTTTAAGTGCCATAAAATCTACTATAAACTTTTTACTACATATGCCTAAGGAAGAGACATTCTTACCCATATCATGGAAAGCCTTCAGTGCCTCACTTGTGTCCAACACTCGTAAAATGAACCACAGCAGTGGCTCAGATAACTGACAAGTGGCAAGAGAACCCTAGAAGAAAAATGGTTAAGAAATACACAGTTTCATACAGAATTAATATGACAGAAATATGCAAAACTGCTCTTAGTCTTCCTTTCAGTAGGCAAAATCCCAGAGGGGACATCCCACCACACTTTTTCTCTACCACAAAATAGCAATAACATGCTCCATATGGTTCACTCCTACATAGGAGAAGTCTTTGTGGTAAAGAAAAGACGAAACTACCAGATAAGTAGCTGAAGGGAAGAATATTGAACATTTAAAATAGCCATTAATATGAATACAATAAATGTGCTCCCCAGCTGAACACAGTAAAACAGTGTAGGAAAGTTTCAACACACCTTCACACCTTAAACCAGGAATCTTGATGGGGATGTCAGAATGTCCTTAGGGAGCCTCTCCCTCCCTCCACCATGGGCAACTGAAGGAGGCTCAGAAGACTAGCTTTCTAACTTCAGCACCAAAGCAAGGTGAGGTTGGAAAAATGTTAGCATTTCTTTGTACATATCATCAGTCCAGTCTACTGAGCATTTTGGGTTTTTTTTAAATGGTTTAGTGTCAAGTAACTAAACTATAACTATCTTGAAGCACTAAAGGGAACTTACCTGTCTTCCCATGTACCCACAGGCCATGTAGGTAAGAATTGGCTGAAGCATCACTTGCACTGTTGTTGCTTTTTTACTAAGTGTTGTCAGGATAGTGAACAACCCATCTCCAACTGATATTGCATCTAAGCCTCCATGAAAGTTTTCATGTTTAGTGAGATGTAAGCCACTTGCACCTTAGTGAAAACAGAAACAGTTCAAGGTTCAGAAGCTAAGGCCTAACAAGCCATTAAAGGAAAAAACACAATGCATCAAGAGAACAAGGTTATATAAATTTCATTTCAGTTAAATGTTCACATGGATTTTTACAAACTACAAATGGGCCATTTTCAGGATCAGATAAGTTACTATTAATATCGCCAAGTATGTGTTACCTTCTTTACAGTATAAATAGGAGGCATGACCCAGGAAGTCTGGTAATTTAAATCCCATTTTAGATAAGATATTACAAATGAGGGTAATTAGCAAAGGAAATAGAATAGGAGCTACAAGGACCAGAATCAATCCTAGCCAAAGGTAACTAAAATGTATTTAGGACGTTTTCCCCAGAGAATAATGCAAGCGCACTTGTGCAGCCAAAAAACCATTTAACATATGCATTTCTATCTAAAATACCTCTCCTTAAATTTTCATTTTCAGTGTTTCAGCACCAGATTTTATTGATGGGACATTAGCACTCAGGAAATTAGTGCATAAAAGTTTGATTGCATATTGATGAAGATGAAAAACTGCCAGACTAAATGCTGGATATTTCAACCATCTTCTACTATTTCAGGTATAGCTTCAGTGAAAAGAGTCAAGCTGGTACTTCTCCTTCCTCCCTCCCCTCCCACCACCCAGCAGAGGAGGGCCATCCTCCAGAAAGCAATAGTCTTCTTAAGGAGGGAGGTTCCCTGTGAATATGACTGTCTTATAAAGCAAATTACATGGATCTAGAAGAGCTTTTAAAAGAGGTATGAGATTGCGGGAAGGGGGTTGGGGGGAGGGGAATGGAATAATCCCCTCCCGTTTAGAGGAACTGAAGTTATACTAAAAATAAGGATAGTGTGTTCAAGTGATCTTTGCAACATGCCTTAGAGAAACACTCTGGCTAGAGAATTGACAGCTGTAGTACTTTAACCACCTTAAAGTTGTCAAGAAAGAAAGTATTGCTAAGCACTGGATATGTGGAGACAGACAAAAAAGAAAAAAAAATGGCTGTAAAAGACTTAATTTCTGCAGGGTCTGGAAAAACTAAACGAAATGGATGATAAAGCTGAAGCCACCTAGGGCAGATTAGCTGTGAAGATTTTGAGGCAAAGGTGGGACGGCAATACTGTTATTTGTGTGATTTTCATAGTCTGTCAAAGACAAAGCCTAATGAAACGAAAACTAATGAAATCAAAAGGCAAAGCAGTGACGAAAGGTAATCCAACAGATGTTTTAACTTCACGGGACAAGCAAATTACTCATCTCTGTTCCTGAGCGACTGGCTTACCAGATGCCGTAATTCAACACAACCGGCTTAAATTCTGACAGCAGCCCTGCTACGTATCAGTAGACATCTGCAGATGTCTTCCAGATGATCTTCACCAGGTAACTAGCACGCTGCACTAGCCATTACATGTTTACTACCATATGCTGATAATGGAGAGAGTATGTTTTGGATCAAATATAACCTTGGCAGTGGTATTGAAGGAATGTTCTGTTCAGAGAAATGGTCTGAGGAGAGCTTAATACACTTTTTTTTCATGAAGGAACTAAAGCTGCAAGTAGCCATGTTATAAATTTCCAAAACACACACGCAAATTAGTTCCAACAACCTGCATCAAAAGGCCCTGGCAGAAACAGCCTGTTGAAGTGATCAGCTGGCCCAGCAGCTCGAGCTCTGTGAACAGCATTTTGAACGACACTACCTTTCCAAAGCCCTGGAAGGGACTTCTGGAAGGTTCCGGCAGCGCATCCCAGCCCTGTCAAACTCTGCCTGCTGTTTCAGTACGGCTATCGGAGATTACTACTTTCTCCCTCAGTTGCTCTTACGTCAGCATGAGCCACCGGCCTAACCCTCCCATGCCCTCGTTCAGCCAGCGCACTGTTTTCGGGTGAGAGTTTTGGCTCACAGCTTCACATTTGCCTAAGGGAGACTGGCACAGAAAGGGCAGAGATCTCCCTTTGCGAGGGCAACCACTACAAAGAGCACAGAACTTGGCAACTATTATCTCAGAAATGGAGCACCATCTCTCTGCCTATCATCCTGCAAAATGCTTTCCCACTTCTGCACACGCCATGCTATTCACAATATTTCTGCCAGTAGTTGAATTTCTGCAAAAAAGCTGGATACTACTGTCACCGCTCACAAGCCAGTCTGCTAAAGATAAACTGTATTTTCTCAGGGGCACTAGTACATGCCTGACAAATAGCAACTCTGCTGTTCAACGTGTCATCAGCTTCCTAGCGTCTTTGCAGCAGGCTGATCTCACCCACGTGCATACGTGACTGCGGCTCCTAGAACACACTGCTAATGAGGTTTCTGGTAAAAGGCAGCACGGGAAAGTTCCTGTATTCTGTGCAAAAGCCACAGTCATAAGCTGGCTTTTCCAGAAACAGTGATAGAAAGGAAAATATCAAAATACTTAGAGAACAATTGATTTGAAATGTCCATAGTACAAACTGAAGACTAATTCTAATCCAGGCATGGAGGCAACAGGCACAAATTACAACACAGGAAATTCCCTTTAAACATAACACAAAGCTTTATGGAGCCTCCAACCTTGGAGATATTCAAGACCCGACTGGACACAGTCCTGAGCGACCTGCTCTAGGCGGCCCTACCTTGTGCAGGAGGGGCTGGACTAGCTGACCTCCAGAGGTCCCTTCTGACCTCAGCCATTCTGCAAATCAGACAAACTCCAAATCCAAATGCCAAACACATTTGCATTTGGTTTTAATTACTGTCTCCCATTTTATGTTAATTTTTTCACATACCTCTCACCCCTTTCACTTCTTTTCTATCAGCCTGTTTTTTCTCCCTGACATTTCTGTGACACATCCTTTCATGTCTACACCCAACTTTCCATTTGTAGAAGTTTTAAGCATCTTACCACCCCCAAAAGTTTTCCTTTTTATTTACAAAATACCTACCAATAATCATTGCCATAGCGCTGCTGTTACACTGGCCAAGAGCAGACAAAATCTGGCTCATAATTTGTTGGTTGGCTAACACCAAGTCTGCCACATATGCAGTTGATCCTTGAGTATTAGGATTGTTTCCATTGCCATCTTTGCTTCCTGAAACCTTTTCTTCATCAGACACGCTGTCTGTAGTACTGCTTGCAACTGGAACACGGGCACTATATTCTCGGTTACTGGAAAGTGGCAGCTGAACTAAAATGTTGACCAGCTTTAACAAATCAAACATAAGCTGATCCCTTGTCATTTCTCCACAAACTGCTTTGGCATCACCTGGACGAATAATATTGGCAAAAAGCCCTCCAAAACATGCTCGAGCACCTACAGAGCTGTCTGAACCACTGCGAGACATCACTTTGTCCGAACATGTAATGTAATGATGCACAAGGAAGGTTATGGACTCAATCACTGCAGAAATAGTGCTAACTGATACAACTTCAAAATTCTGATCCAAAGTAAATTCCAAGAGTTTCACTTGTGCATCCAAGGGCCCCTGGCCTGTCTGGAAAGCACCCCTGAAAGAAAAAGAAAGAACATCACTGTTAAATATTAACAATTTATATTTGTTTGAGTGACTAATCTTCAAAAAAGGTTTTTTGAGGAATAACTCTCAAAAAGTACAAACTTTCAACAAATACAAATCTAGACACTTCCAGAAATGCATGCTGAAGCATATACTGACCTTTGACAAGGGCCAAGCATTCACAGCTTTTTAATATACTGGTCATCACACAGTCTATGGAACCTCTCCATCATATCACTTTACCAGTATCACCAAAGTTGAAAGTCTCCTTTGACAAAATCTAGGACCTATTATTTCTTTAATCATAGAGTCAATCTGCAGATATAGGTTTGAAATACAGCTTGTTCAAATGGGTGAAAAATTTCTCATATTTACAGGGAAACTTTATGGGAAGAAGCCATCTAATACTTTAATATCATTAGAATTATTTGTCTTCTAAAACATGATGGGGTTTTTCTTCCCTCCTGGCTACAGGGAAGAGAACGGTCAGTCTGAATAGCAACTATACATAAGACTATGAGAATGGCACTCAAACTGTCACAGATAGGTGCTTATAGGTTGATTACTTGCAAGACCACTGTTAGAGATAAGTTTATTTTCCTGAATGAATTCACATGTTTATTCGTGGACTGCAGAATGAGCCTTTTGAGTTAGTATATTTAAAATAAAAGTGGTACTGATTTTTGGAGTCTGATTTAATTTTTGAAATATTTCTCTGCATCTTTGACATTGATCAATCTCACCGTAACTTTTAACATTAAATATGGAACAAATTAGTTTCTGTAAATAGTGTGGAAAAAAGCATTTGCTGTTTAACTAGTTCTTAAAATAAATTACTGCTTTCATTTACAATCAATCTTATGCTTCAATCAGACATAGCAGAGTTGAAGAACTATCTGAGGTTCTAGAAATAATTATCTAAACCCTTCTTTGGTGATTTGCTTCCATTTTATGGCATTTCAGCCCCACCTTGTTTGTCTCAAAAAAGCCCCTAAACATCTCCGAAGCTATATCATTTCAGTGGCCTCTTCAACTTATTTCAAGTAAAGTATGGCATGCTGACATGCATTGCAAGATTCACTGTGAATTACTGATTTTATTCCATTATTATACATATTGTATAATTAATTGATCATTAATGTAAGCTGGTGAGGCCCACCCACCCAATTCAAGTTATCATGGTAAAATTGCTTAGAGAAGGCTGCAGCTGTTTTCTGTATGATTAAAGGATAGATAACACCAAAGTGCCACCTGCTGGGAAGCAGGGAAGAAAGAAACTGAGGAAACTCATCCTTAACTATATGAAGCCTTTGTCTGGAGATGTGCAATACATCAATACCAGAAATTGATAATTCCTAACATATTTCAGACCAAGCAATTGCCACAAGTCCGAAGTACTGCCCATGTACTGATACACAGTCTTGCACTCATCAATCTAGCCATGAAGAAGCAGAGCTGTTAGAGACAAGCCATCTCAGCTGGAGAAGCAATCAGAGTCCGACCAGCTGTGCATGGAGTTTCCACATGCCAGGAGCAGCCCAGAGCCCTCTGGCTGCCCTGCAGCTACAGCAGAGAACTGCTTCCATAAAATATTTGACAGTATGGCAAGTGGGGATGTACACGTTGCAGCTGTGATTCACAACCCACACAGATTTTAAAGACAAATATGGTATTAAAAAAAAAACAAAAAACACAAAAAACAAACCCCCAAAACAACAAAAAAACATACTCAAGATTTACCTTTCCGTTGAAAGTATATGTATTAATTTCAATAAAAATTCACTGAACATCTGAGGACATGTTGAAGAAAGATGCACTTGTAATCGAGTAAGAAATTCTTGCATAGCTTGCGTAGCTGTTGGCCCAACCTGGAAGGAAAGGCATTTTAATAAGTTATATATAAACTGAAATGTCCTCAAGAATATTAGTTGTATCTAACAGAAAAAACATTTTCTCAGAACATTAAAGTATTATGCAACTTAACCTGCTTTCTGAATAATTTTATGGGGTTTTCATAGGACAACTATTCTGAATCAATTTCACGCATTTTTCTATTGCCAACCATGAGAAAAAAAAACAAAAAACAAAAAACAAAATAATTCAGTTCTTGGCCTAAAACTGTTTTGCAGCTCAGGATTTTACCCTTTCAGCAATGCAAACTACACTTCACTACACAGAACAAACTCTGAAAATCCATGAGGATTCACACATTTACATGCAAGAGTTTTAGATTAATAGTATTGTACAATGTTTAAGTTTTGGAAAAAAATAGCTATTTTCCAGGAGACTCTTATCAAATATTACATACAAATAAGTTAACTCTTTTTTTTTCACCATTCACAGATATTCCAAAGACTGTAAAGAGCAACAAACCATCAGCTGAAATTAGGAGAAACAGTAACTGACACATTAATTCACAAAACAGGCAGAAAATACAAGCATAAGAGATTCATTTTTTGTAGTCTTTCTCTTTTCTTTTCCTACTTGTTACATATTTAAACTTAATGTTCATCAGCATTTTTATCCCAACCCAGTCTGATTTCAGGAAGCTAACCAAACTCTATTACTTTTCCATGCATGCTATGCCATGCACCCCCAACACTCACCGACATATCACGATATACTCTCCCTATGGAAAGTTTCCAAATAGTTGGCAAAAAGGAAAGATTAATTATGAGTTATAGTACTCATAGTAGATTACCAATATGATCTTCCCTGTGGTTGTTATCAGAACCAGCTAAGGCTAAAAATAAAAGAAAAATAAGCCATAGCTACAACACATTATGAAAAACACATATTCATATCAAGTGTACTGAAACCCTATTATGAAAGGTTATTCTGTTATTTTAATTGATAGTTACCTGTGGACTGTGTTGATTTGTTCCATGAGGATTGGTGCCGGAAAGAAATTTCACCAAGACATGAATGAGGTTGGGATCTGACACCAATAGTTGGGCAGTACTTTCCTGAGCTCCGATGGTACTGCTTGGACCAGCTTAAAAATAAACATGTGAAAATTAAATTTCTAATCTTAAGCGTTAAGTGTAAAAACATTTATACTGCTTATCCATTATACTTACTTCATCTTGCATACACATGCAAGGCAGAATGAGCTACCAAAAGTTGCTTACTCATGGCTACAAGTTTGAGTATACTGTTTTCCACCAGGTACAAGTATAGACCCCCAAAACTGTTCCCTCTGTTTCTAAGCTTGTTAAGACAATATTCCTGAAAACAGAGTTTTATTTTGTAGAAGCAATATATTCAGACATTTTTACCTGTTTCTCTCTATTAGTCCCACAATTTATTAAGGTTTAAGTGCATTTGTTACTTTATCAGACAGAGATCACACATTCTATTATCCTGTAAGCAATCGAGATGTTTTTCTCCATGGCACACTCAGACTTCTCATCATTGACTAAAACTGTAGGGAGCTTAATAGATAGGGGCTTTGGGGACTAGAAGTAGAATACATCCTTCGATGATCAAACAAATGAGTTTTTATGAAATGTGAAATCTTACTCATTCGATAGTGGCATATACGATCAACTCAAATCATGACTTCAGAAAAGCATAGCTACCTACTGAATGAAAATACTTACTCTTATCATGTCTTACCTATCTAATTACAATTTCAGGCTATTACATGCTGAAGATGTGATTTGTTTTGGATTTTATCCCACACTTGAAAAACTAAATCAAGAGGGAATGGTGCTTTGGTACAGGAGAGTTTTGTTGGCATCCACTGGATCACGATAAGATACCTGATTAGGGAGGATGTAAAAGAACAAAAAACTAAACTACTTCCTGGTCATTCTGTTTATCAGTCTTCATCATCCTACATTAATTTCCTTAAACTAAACAGTAATATTCCAATCAGGAATGAAAAGTCTCAGTCAAAACCAGTATTAAACCCTGACTACTTCTATCTCAATTGAAAAGTGTCTAGAGCACTGAAAAATAGTGTTGGAAAGAGGCTTGCCATGAGAAGAAATCCCTGTGGGAAGATGGAAGGAGAGAAAGAAAACAAAAGATAATTTACTGTAAGATTTCCCCTTATCAAATGGCATTTCATTCCCAAACTATCAACAGATTTTTTGCATTAGGTGAATGCAGAAAACTAAGGCTGGAAGTATTTCCTTTACAGCTATATGGAGCATATATTTCTCACTGATATATCATTATCAGTAGTAAAACAACTATGTATGGCTAAGACTGATGAAACAGCAATAGCTGGAGTTGAATAAAAGTAATAAACCATCCCATAGCATTTTCTGTGAAAGAAAGACTGAACTTTTCAGAACAAGAGAGGCCTTCCATTGCAAGCTGTGCCTTGGAAACACCAACCTGGAGGAACTGATCAAGTTTATTTTCCAAGGAATCTACACCTTTAAGCATTTAGTTAAGTAAAATACATAATACACTGATTTTCCTCTCCGAGAAAACAGTGTGTAGGTTTTCGGGGGGGGGGGGGGTTGTTTTTGTTGGTGGTGGTGGTTTTTTTTGAGATGCTGTGATACAAACTAGAGATGAAAGTGATACTCAGGTCTGTAAGGATACTAATTTGCTAAACTCATAGTTCTTGCATGTACAGTTAGAGCTAATATATTAGGGTTTTTTGCCCCTCAGGTTATAATCTATCATGAAATTTAAGCCAAACTACAATTAAAATCATGCTCAGCTCTTGCTGACATAACTAATGAAAATGAGAAGCCTTTACAATCTTCAAAGTTAATTTGAATTCAATTATTCTATTTTCATGACTAACTTCTGCAACTTTTTGTTGCTTTAATGTAACTGCATCCTTCAATAAACTTTGAGTAGGAATCTAGCTCCAAGTTAGATGTTACTTGAGTTTGTTTGAAAGCACTGAACATTTAATTTATTTTAAAGTGTATATGCAAAAGTCTCAAAATGTTTTTTTATTTGAAAAAAGAAGAGATTTCTGTCATACTTTCCTGCATTCTTGAATCTTTGAAGACAGAAGGTATTTCATTTTCTTTGGAGACCTTGAATTAAAGGCATTAATCAGAAATGCTGTCTCCTTCTCTATGAAGCTTTCAACCATCATAACAGCGTGATAAGCAACACTGCTATTAGTGGTTGTTTTTTGTTTTTGTTTGTTTGTTTTTTAGTACACTGAAATTGCAGCTTTTAGAAGACCCGTGTTTGCATTTTTATGAACAGGCATGTTTGGGGTGTAACTTCAGTCATTTAATTTGTTCACTTGGTGTTTCTTTGAAGACATCATTGTTTAAAAACTCCCAGCTTTTCCCTACTGCATGTGCCTTCACTTGTTAGGGCTGTACTGTAACAGTTAATTAAATTGGACTTTTTTGTGAAGACTTTTCATCTTAATACAGGCAGATGTTACACCAGAACTTCCCCGGAGTTGACAGTCCCACCCCATCTCCTCTTAACATCAAGGGGTAGTGAATTCCATATGCTAGCCTTCAGCTCATTTCCTTCTAGTTTTAACCACTCTAGTTTTTCTACTGTTTCATGACAGAGCTGATGCCATAACCGAATAACTACGTCTTCACTACCTCCTACATTGTTTTATTGTTGTATTATTATTATTTTTTTTTTAAACAGCTGGAAGTATCACTGCAGTGTAAAAGTCCACTTTAATTCTACATTTTATTCGTCTGATATGTTTTGTTTGACACTAACTCAGATTTCAGAAGAATGCATCTACGTGATCTGCTCTGTCAAGTTATGTTTATACTCAAAACACTGCTCTTTCTGTGCTTCTGGTGACTGCCAATGTAAGAACAGATAATGCAAAAGGACACATGACCAGAGCATGAATAGTTCTTGCTACAGGAACAGATCTCTCCACTATATGCATTATCAGAAGGATTTGACAGATGACAGCCGTTTACTTTAGAGCAACGGTAGCTCTGAAGTTTTTCTTAGCCAGATACCACTGTGGATTTGCTTACACCCACCTTCCCTTACATGGAATTAAAGAATTCTCGTTGTCACTCACCAAAACCTGATTTTAAACACCATCCTTCCAAAATCAGTCACTGGATCTTGTAATCAAATGAAGGTCATCGTTCTGAACTGAAATGAGTGGTGCTGGGGTGTGTGTGTGTGGGGCGGGGGGTGCTAATCCCTGCAAAGTATCTTGCAGGCCTCAGGTAAGTGTTTCTGAAGCATGCAAATTACAAGCCTGAGCTCTCATATTCTGAAGCCACATACTAGGATAATGAAATAGGATTTTCTGATCACAAAATGACCTGCCCTAGAGGGCAGTTTCTCACAAATTCCCAACAAAGGACAGTTCCTGTAAGAAATCTGCCCTATGCTCAGGTTAAAAAAAACCAAACCAATAAAACAAACAAAACCCACAAAAACAAACCCTGATTACCACTGGAGAAGTCTGAAGTTTTGGAAAAAGAAAAAAAAAAAAAACTTAGTCAGAAACAGCTTTGAAAATAAAATCAGGATGAGATCTCAAGGACTACCTTATTTTCGATGTGACAGGAAGGTCGATGACAAGAACTTAAAATTTACTGATCTCTTGATGTAATAATGATGACTGAACCTGCAGTCTTGAGAGTAGAGTAATTCAGAAGTCAGAAGAGGGTTCAAAGAGAATACACAAAATGCAAATAAGGCCAGACCTTGGATCTTGAACGGATGGAAGAGTATGAAATGGCCCTTTTCAAGAAAGGGTGGGGAAAACAGAATGACTGCATGTGAACATAACCTGCCAAATGACGATAATGAATTTCAACTAAACAAAAATGCTGCCAATTTGAGAAGCAAGTTCACTAAGAAGGCTTTGCTCCAGTGGTCTAGAAAAATAACCATAGCGGGGTTTTCTCACAACTAAAATGCCAACCTGCAAACAGAGTTTAGTGACCATCTATTACTGGCTACACATCTACTAAGTTGTTTCTGGTTTCTGAAACAGCAAATGGGATTATCTAATTAGGATTATCATATCCAGAAGAGGTGCCTTCCTGATTATTTTACAAAGCTGATTGCATATAAACAGGTTTATTACATCTGCAGTCATCTGAATAAAACTATATTTTGTTTTTTAAATAAGTGTAGATAGTCCACAAATGAACACATTTTGGGGGGTGTTAGATTTCGGGGTATTAAAGAACCTCATTTTATAATCACACACTGCTAGTAAGACTAACCCAACTTACTCCCAATTAACTGTAACTGACATCCTAGTGAGTTAAAAGAAGAATACCCCTAACCATTACCCGTCAATAAGTGAAGCATCATGTGAACAATTTGTATTTCATAGCATAAAGCATTACAGAGCTAGATGGCATACAACAGAAACTCGACTCAAAACAAAGTTGACACTTAACTTGCATTTGACCAACCTCAGTAACAGCTGAAAACAGTATTTAAGAGAGTTCTGACTTGGTCTAATATGTAGGTTTTCAAAGATTTGTCTCCAAAGTCCTATTTACTACTTGGTATCTTCTTTAGAATGCTTTGGGGATATGGCCACAAAAGCATTCCTCACAAAAGCTGCCCTATGATAGTAACCCATTTAGAAGCTAAAATTTGTCATTTAGAAATTGTATCCTTTAACTTCTGTCTGACTTCCGGCAAAATCTCATTCACAAAGGGAGATTATTTGTACAATGTTAAGGAGCCATATGCAGCATGCAAGATAATTTAGTGAGCACAGGGAAGAGAAATGAAAGGGCTTTATTTCTTTCTGAAAAGATTCAGCTTTTACGGACTTATCTTCTTATAGCTTTCTATAAGCAGCGACTAGTCCCTGGATATGTACAGAAATATTCCTACTGCCTCAGAAGAATATGAATCTCTTTCTCACAGCCTTAATCCTCACTCTCTGCTACCTGCTCCCCAAATACAAAGCTAATGCCCAACAATCTTTATCTCATTCTAAAATTCCTTTATTTAGAAGACATTGCTAACCTATTTGTAAGGGCCTTTTCTTTTACCACTAAGGTTTCAGCTTCTGTGGTATGAGAAATTCAAGAAGCCCACTCTTGAAAAGCCTGAAGTTATGGAGAGCCAAAGTACTTACCTGAGAAATGGAAAGTTTTGGTAGTCTTTGGGATGGGAATGCACACTCATTTGTACATCATAAAAACAGTCAACGTAACCCACAACTCACCATTAAGCTGCATATTTGTCATGAGAGTTAGGCTGTGAAGCACAAGGCACCATGTCCGGAGTAAGGTATTAGGATACCATGCCAGAACTGATAGAAAGCTAGTTACAGATGCTGTCAAGAAAAACATGTTTTTTCCAAGCATTAATCTTCAGGGTATTACAGTCAAAATAAGAAGTTTATAGTGAGTCTGTTATATTTACTTTGTTTTGACAACTATTCACCCAGAAAATTAGGAAAAGAAACCTTCACCAGCACTTCAGAGGAAATGACCTAAAGAATTTTCTGCAATGCCAAAATCCTGCCATCTCAGGAAAAAAAAAAAAAAAAGATACAAACAAATTACTTGAGTTACATCAAAAAAGTTTCTCATGGAACTCAGTGTAACAGGCTTATTAGAGTAGGCACTCAGGTTTGAACTATCAGCACAAGATACCACAGATTTTTTTAAACCACTTGAATTTATAGAAGAAAAATAACTAGACATGTCTTTGTACTAGATTAGTAGACTGAAGCCACAGAGTAAAAGTCTTCCCCACTCATTAGCCTCCTTTGATAATAATAAACAGGGCATAGGACTGTTATCAGCAGAATAAATTTACCAGAGAAGTGCATACAGGTGCACGGTCTGCCTTAGACTAAGGAGTGTATTTAAGAAAAGTTTTTTTGGAAGTAAAGAATGATGAATTAAGAACCACCAATTTTACAATTTAAGTTCTGAAGAGATTTCACAAAAACACATTCAAGGAACTGCCTCTCAATTACATATTAACTCCAGAGTTTCAATGTTAAGAAAATAAAAGTCCAAGAGCTCTTTAATAACAACACAGAAATTCCACCACTGATCTCAACAAGAATACTATGAAGCAAAAATTGTGCATTTTCAAAAATCTTATCTCGTACCTCCTGCAAATTCATTTTCACAATTTAATGTATTTTACCTTGGTTCAAAGAAATTACAGGTATTCGATTAGCGTTATACAGGAAAATATCAGCGCCATTATCTTTACTTCCAGAGGAGCTGGAATTCAGGCTTAATGTAAGCCATAACTGTAAAAGGGATTCAAGCTGAAAAAAAGAAGAAGAAAAAAAAAAAAGACACCATCAGACCAAACACATGCGTTTTCCCAGAACCTAAAAATGAGAGAAGTTGTCTGTTTTGATTTTAAAAAGTCTTATCCACATTCTCAGCTGCTACTGTTTCCACTCACAACAATCAAATACACACTCTCCTGTACTGGATATGAAGCTTCCGATAAACAGAATATTCAAGTCAAGTTCAGCATAATTCGCAAATGCTTTTGCTGTGTTCTGGTAATGCATTTCTTTTCAGTTGGTTCAAATTCTCTTACAAAGTTTCTTTTCTCTTCAAACTTCTGTTAAAAAAGGCAGTTTTACACATTGCTCAGAAACACCTATATCATCACCTTGCTATTTTAACTTACATGATTGCATGTAAGCTTTTGAAATGTCTCAATGAACATAGTCAAGGGATGTTTAATAGTCATCCAAAATTATTCATATTCACAGAAGCCAATTTAACAACTGGGAGACCTCCTGTACTATCAGAGAGGCACAGATGTTTACTCTGAATCACTCTCTTGAGAAAACTCACTATTTAGATGTTCTCAGAAAGCACCAAAGTCCTTTATCCCACAAACTATGTTTTGTATGAGATATTTAAAGAACAGTTGAGGATGCAGTCAATCATCCAAATTAAAACATAAACAGGTAACCATRCATATATAATACGCACAGCATTCCTTTTGTATACCTTAAAAAAAGTGTTGATAATATAACTAAAAAGCATACTTCTGCTTTCAACTTTTAGGATAACAGGATAATTCAGGTTGGAAGGGACCTCTGGAGGTTATCTAGACCAGCCTTTTGCTCAAAGAAGGGTCAAGTATGATGTGAGACCAGGCTGTTCACAGCTTTATCCATCTGGGTTTGAATGGAGACTGCAAACTTAGTGAGAGTCTTCACTGATAAGGTAGCAATTACCTTTTAGTGAAACTACAAACTGTGTTTTTGAATATTGCAAAAGTACACAAACCTACTTTCCCCTGTAACAAGAAAATGTCCTATCTGATAAAAGCTTTCTGTATGTTTATTACATTATCGGTACTATTGTCCATGACAACTTCAAAAGTAATAAACTGGCCTAACAGGTCGCTTACCATTCTTTCTGAAGTAGTAAGAAATATTAGAAAACAAATTTCAAATTTAGAGAGAAATAATATCAAAACATTTGAAAGTTCATAATTCTATACCTGAACATGGTGAACTTGAAGCATGGAAAAGAGTTTGTTGAAGCATGCACTCAGCATAGGTATAGATGACAACTGTACAATCAACTGGGCATTCTGGTTTGCAGCATGTAACCCTCTCAGCAATGAATCATCTGTTCCACTGGGAGACTGGGTTACTAGAAAAAAATAACAAACCAAACAAAACACAGAAGCCCCCCACCCATAGATTATTTTGTGGAAGTTTCTAAAAGTAATTTCATATTTATTTACTTAGATTTTATATTTAAGAAAAAGAAATTTATTTTATAATTTATGAGAACATCTTCAATCTAGTGTTCAGGTCTGCTAGACTATTGATTACTATACTGTTAAAGGCATAATTGAATGCCAGACATCTCCATCTTTCCAAACAGTGTTTGGAAAGTGAGCCCACGGACACACATTTTCACTGTTCTTGCCAAACACTTATTTCTGAAAGTCTTTTGAACACTGTGGTTGGGAAATCTCTTTTAAGCATTACAATAAAACTATCATAGTCAATGATAAGCTTCTGGAAAATAAAGTCTAAGGATATCACTAAATCCACTTCATCACTGGTAACCAGATATTCAGATAATTGCATGCATATTAAGGTACCCTGGAGAGCTACAAAGAAGCACACTTCAACAAGATGGGTGGTGAAACTCACTGAAACCCACTGAAAATATGTTCAAAAGTCAGCCAACATTGCAGGTGTTTTTACAACACAAAGCTCACTGGATAGCTGGGTTCAAAATACTACTCAAATTTTTTTCCCTGTCAAGTATGAAGCAGTTTCCAAGGTGAGAATTAGGCCTCACAAAAATAGGAAATTTAAGTTTCACTTGCACTTAGATGAGAAAATTAGAACAATTTCTCCAAAGGACTATTAGTACTGTAAGAGAAATCCAGCATAGTTGACCAGTTTCACAGAATTTCTTAAATATATATATATAAACACACAATTCAAAGAACTGAATAAAGAAATATTTCTAAAGCTCAGTCTCATAATAAAATTCTAGTGGAATACAGTTTTTTCTAAGCTGTTAAGTGGCAGAAGAAAAAAAATAGTACAAATTTCAAAGTATCATGGTCATTATGTGAAGAGAATGATTTGACAACATGTAGTTACATGTAGGAGATGTGTTTGTTAATGCCTGTAGGATGGAATCAGCCTCCAGGGTGGACATCATTTTCAGCATCAGCTCAGCCTGCTGTTCAAGTCCAACTTCTAGACGTGCATCTAAAGCTACACAAGGCAACAAACAGAGTAAAACTGAATTATATCAGAGACATATTTATTTACTCTAACTGCAAGTAATATAGATACACTGTCCGTACTAAACTAACTAAAAAAACAAAAAAAAACAAAAAAACCCACTCAGTATCACTGATAGGAAGATTCACTTGTGTGTGTGATGGAAACAGAATGTAGAAACTTTGAGCATAAGATTCTTGGAGGTTTGAAATATATAATTAATAAAATACTAAGTTTAACATTGTAATTTTTTTCTGAAACACACATACAGAYACCTTTTCATAGTTACTTAAATATCACATGTCTAAATTTGCTTATGTTTAAGCCTATTTTTTTCCCCCCAAACTAATAACCCTCAAACAAGGACTAAAAGCTATTTCTCACCAAAGGAAATGTGGGAGGGGAAAGGTCTATCTCCCCAGGTCAAAAATACTCCTGCAAACTAAACAAGTGTGCCACCTTATTCCTTAGGATAGAGCTAACTATACAAAATATCAGCCAATAAGAGCTTCCAAACTTTTAAATCATTCCTGTTTTATAGGTGATTACAAACTGACTGTATGCCTGTGTGCATTCTAAAAATATTAGAAAAGGAGAAATTTTTCTGCTGTTAGACTCAATTTTAAATATAAACCTTGCATAACATTCTCTTGCTTATCACAGAAGAACTGTGGCATATATAAAATTTAATTCTTTCCGTTTAATGCATACAGAGATGGTTAACATTAATTTGATGCACTGATATGTGGAATGCAGCACCACAAAAAAAGACACCCTAMAACAGAACTTTACTACACTGCTCACCTTGGGAGACTGATACGCTCACAGTCTGTGATCCATTCTTCTCTGTAGTTACTGGTGGTTTTGCAACAGGAATTCCAACACCTCCGATGTAAGGATTGTAATTGTAGGTACCATAATCAGCACCCCAGTAATCATACCAGGTGCTGCTTATAGGCTTAAAAAACAAACACAAACACAAAAATAAACAATAACAAAAAATTCAGCAATTCTTTACACTGCCTAAGTAGAAGAATAAAATTTGTAATGACTAACAAGAAACATGGTAGCTACAAAAATTAAAACCAGAAGATTGGATCCAATACCTTTAGAAAATTTTGTTTCAATTTTTGTTGCTGTGTAAACTACTGAAGGCTTAGTAATTTTCAAAATCCAGCAACTTAGTTAGATGTCTCAGAGATTCAAAAACCCAATTTGAAAATGTTACCGTCAGTTTTTATTTACACATTTTTACCATACTATAAATTTGGAAGTGGAGTATTACACAGATATTTTGAGGAGTTATTCATGAAGACAGAATACTACATTATTAATATAATTGTACTATTAAAGTACCTTGAGGCCTCAGTGAGGCTCAGGGATTATTTGTGCTGGGGTCTGCAAAAGAAAGAGTTGAATAATTTCTGCTCAAGTGTCTCAATTTAAGACACTAAGAGGGCGTATGGACTGCAAGAATGAGAGAAAACAGTAGTATAAGACTATATTAAAGCAAGTTATGTATGCCTAGCTAATTTCTAATGGCAAGATCCTGTATCAATTATCATTTTATAAAAATGGCATAGCAGGAGCAAATCTTAAGGAGGATGAAGAACGATGTTTTTATTGGCCGTTTCGTCGAGGACATCCAATCAGGCAATGAGATCACGAAGACATCCGTGGAAGAAGCAGAATGAAGGGTCACGCCAAATGAGACGATAGCAGAATGAAGGAAGAAAGTAGACACTGATATCACAAAGATTAAGCAAGAAGTGGAATATTTTGGTCAAGAGAGTTTTAAAGAAAGAAATCTTTACATGATAGGTAATTATTGGAAAGACATACAAGGGAATAAGAAAGAAAGAAAAGAAAAAATTGCAGTAGTGTCTGAGCAAGTGGTGAGAAAGTTAATTTAGATTAATTTAAATGAGGCTGAAGGTTTAACTCCATACTGAGAGGAGTGGGAAAACTCCAAATAAGTATTTCATTATTATGGATAGAGAAAAGAGGCTCAACATTTTATTATAAGCAGCTGTGGTTCTTTAATATACCTTGACTACTACTCTGTCTAAATGTAATTTTACTACCTCTGATATAATTATGTTTAGATTCTCTTTTAATATGAAAAAAGCATCTAATAATTTTCCTTGTTCCATGATGAGATAGTTTTGAAGTTATCTGCTTCCATTCCCAGCCTCAGGCTGGTCTAAGCATTAACCTACTGCCAATGACCTTGCCATTAAAAAAAAAAAAAAAAAGGTACAGAAAGAACCAGCTTTATTAATTTCTAAGATCAATCACAGAAGCAAATGGTACTCTACTTGTAATGAAAATAAACAAGACTGGATCTTCTTTCTTTTATGCTTCTGTTATCTTTACTACGTGCTAAATTATGAGTAAACTCGGAACCTCCCATTAAAATATGGATATCTTCATGTAAAAGCAAAACATTTTGTGGTCATCTGAGATGTGAACGCATTTCATATTTACATTCTGTCCTGTCGTACATAAAATCTTTACACAAAGCTAGAAGTAGGTCTAATGACATAAAATATCACTAGTTAAAAGTGGAAAATAGAAAGGTTTCACATGTAAAGGTTATCCCGAAAAATCATGCGTGTCTTACCTTGAAGACTTTGGCTGCAAGGGGATCTTTTTCCAAATCAATATCCAAAGGATCAATATCAACTTCCATCAGGTCTTGCAGTAATTCCAGGTCAATGTCTTTGTCTTTTTCCAAAGATGACAGAGGTGGAGCACCTTTGAATGATTAAAACAGCTTTAATACTGCCAAGTATAAATTATAAAACAGGGTTATATCATATACTTATTGGATAATTTTAATGCTTTTAATATTTACAGCTCTTTGGAAAAAGTTAATGAATGTTATCAAATTTGACTTTTTAAAAGGTTTTAAAAATTGACTTTTAAATCAGAAAAAATACTTTTTTTTTTTAAACAATAACATGTAAAACTAGGTAGAAGGACTGCTCATATTTTGTCTATGTTTTCAGAAACAAATTAACCTATCACCAACAACTCTGTACTGATATTCTGATAGATTTTGAAAAAAAAAAGATAGGAAGAGAGAAAAAGTATTTCAACTTTTTTAAAAAATACATATATATTTGATGTTAAAAATGATGCTGTCTTCTCCAAGACAGATATTTGAATTGAAACAATGAATGCAGAATATTAGTATGCCACATTTTTAACATGGGTCTAGGACGGAACAGAACCGCTCTTCTGACCATAGCCAATTGCAACGAAGAAAACTTAGCTACTTAGTTGTGGGCCTAATTTTTAACTAGGATTAAAGTCAAAGGCAATCTRAAAAAGCAAACAGACCTTTCTCATCTTTGCTCTTCTATCACAACCCCCAAATCACTCCAAATCATACTAAACCTGCAATGGTTTTAAATTTTCACACTACAGCAAAATGAAGTCTCACTGTGTGTCAGTATCAGTAATATTTAGTACCTTTTCTTGATTTGAGAACTGAAGTAAAAAAAGGAACAAAAATACTGAAGCTTCAACAGTGATTTTACTGAGATGTGAGTACTATCAAAGTGCCTACTCAAATACTTTCAAATTTAAGAAAATAAATAGTAAGTTTCAAACACTCATACATACCTTCAATACCTCACACTAACCTCCCCAAACCACCATGTTAGGTTTTTCTTTTGCCTTGTATAAAGCATTTAAGAAGAGTAAAATACAGTTCTACTTTCAACATCTATTCACTTGGCAAAGCATAACTGGTACCAGAGTAGTATTTTATTAAAAAACTGAGATTGAAACAAGCTTTCAAAACAAACATTTCTTAAACGTACAGGTGTTAGTATTATTAAATACTGTGTTTATAAATTACAGATATTAGTATTCTACATCAATAAGTTATCCATTACTGTAACAATCAAGTTCCTGAACCAATATCACATTAGAAACAAACCTAAATTTTATGCTTGCTCATCAAGGGAACTCAATGAAAAAAACTGAATTACAAGCTGTTGGCAAGCTAAGTTCACTTGGGTAAATATCAGATTAAAAAAAAAAAAATGAACTAGTCATTCTGCTGATTAAAATATTGATAATTGGACGGTTTGTATTACTAATGTTCATATTTAAAAATGAATAATAAAACACCAGAACTCCAGCTATGCATGACACATGGAATAATGTACATATGGCAATGGCGTCCTAAAGGCAATAGAATTTTAATTACCTAACTGGCTCTGTGTGTGTGTGTATTTTTTATATACATACATATACATATGCATAAAAACCTCTTCCACCACATACACTGTTAAACAAAAAAAAAGTTTGAAAATGATTTAAGAATATGATTATTTTAAAGTTTTGTCAAAATAGCAGCTTTCTATTTGAAATATGCTACAGATTAAAACATTTACCTGTGATGTCATGTGTCAACGGCTCATCTATGGTCTCCACTAATTGAACTGTTGATTGCTGGAGAGAGTCATCAGAATCCCCAGCTGAAGCTCCAGCATCTTCTCCCAAAGCACCTTCTTCCATAGCTTCAGCTGCAATAGGTGCCAACAATTCTCCTACACATTACATTAAGCAGACAACTCCATTACTAGCTCAAACTGTATTCTAGTTTCAAACCAATGTCCCAGTGTCTGGGCCAACTGTGTTTTCCTTGCATAACTCTAAATTCTTTAAGAGATACTTCTTCAAGGGAAGGAGCTCTAAGTAATTTGCAAATAAACAGGGTCTACTGTATTATTACAGGGTTGAAATATTCTTAACTTTTAGATGCAAAAGTTGCTAATTCAGGATTAACTGATAATCAAAGATTTCAAATTGTATTTACTCCAGAGTAATCTCAGTTTGCTTTGTGAAGCCTTTCAAGATTTTTCTTACCAACTTAATCAGAGCACTAGACTCTAATGTAATAACAAAAACCCCAAACATTAACGAAAGAAGTTTCCATTGTAACACACATTGTGAAAAATAGGAACTTCAAACAAACCTGCTAAAATATCCTGCAGCATACAAGTCAGAGAATACTGAGCCCATGCTCCTCCCCAAGAGATGTCTCCTCTGTTAAAATCGGTCCCAACCAGAAGCAACAATAATCTTTCCAGTTGAGTTTCATTCACAATCTCACACAAATGTATTGTTGGCCTTGTAGCATTTGCAATTCTAGCAAGTACCTATAAAAAAAGAGAAATACATAACTACATTGAATTCCACCCCCCACAAGAATTAATCCATCAAAATCGAGACAAAGTTCTCAACAGCTAGAGATACCAAACTGTACTGTTTAAAAAACAAAAACAACAAAAACAAAAAAGAACCCTGAACACAAAATATCCAAGCATCAACCTTCCTGAAAAGTGGCAAACTGTAGTCCCACATTTCATCTATGAAATTCACCTCTCTACTTTATTGCTGGGGACTTTTCACTGTGCATCAGTGACTGCTTTCACTGTCCATCAAGAGCACCACTTTGCTCTATGTTCTCTGAAATTGTTTAGTTCCACATAACCTTTTTTTAAAACGTGTTAGAAACTAATCTCAGGAATGTTTTTACAGAAACATAATGCTACAAAAATACCTTATGTTTAACCGCAGTCTTCAAAGATTGAGCAATTTTGGAATGGAAAAACCTAACTGAGGCACTGCTCCATTTCTTAAATGTCAGAGGTGAATCAAGCATGTTTAAGGTCATGAATCATCTACAAATATTCATATCTGCATGAAATCGGTTCTTAAGAGAATGCTAAATAACACTTAATAGAATCTTCTCAAAAAAAGGAAAACCCTATACAAACAGCCTTAGGAGAATCCATAGTATTAAAAACAAAACAAAACAAAACAAAAACAAAAAAAAAAAACCACAGAAGTTTTTGGATGGATGGAATAGGCCCAAGGAAGAAGTCTGTCCCCAAAATAAATCAAGCACCAGTTGCTTTGCTGTAAAGTCCATGCTCAGAACTCATGCATTAAGTTTGGGATGTTGTAATAAACTGGCCAAAGTTACATGGAAGTCAGAAATAACTATGAATTAAGAAAAGTTCTCATTTTAAAATAAGTAGTGCTGATCTAATTTGAGATATCGGTTCCAAGATTCTTCTGGATAAAGAGTGATGGCCAAAAATATAGCAGTTAGGAATACTGAACAGGTTTATCAACTATAGCCATCAAATATGATGGAGCTAGGTGTAACTTCAAGTTCTTTCAACGCCATTCCTTCTCTAGGTGCAATATCTAACCCATCCAGTCATAGCACATTTGGACAATTTCAAATCTTGACACTTACAGCACTAAGCAGTAAACACAATATATTTCAGATACAGTTCCGACTCTAGAAAAAGGGATCCTCCATTCCACTTACAGAACAGATGAAGTGTTATGCAGCTATGGGATTTAAGTGGGTCTACAGTGTGACAGATTTAACTGACCACAACAACATTTTCTTGCTTTGATGTAAGAACCTAATTTTTGTCAGGTCATCTATAGATTGGAGTTCAGCCTCAACAGTCATCTGCAGAGACCTCCAGTTTGACAACAGAAGAGGACAAAATGCTGACCAAGACACCTGTTCATCTGTAAGAGACACTCTGAACAGGGGAACTGTTCCCCAGTGCAGTAGCAGGGTTTGCTGAGAGGCTGGAAAAGAGTTTTGATTCCCCTGTAATGGTTCCTATGAAGAAAAAACGGTGGAAAGCAGATTTGACTTTTACTTATTCAGCCAACATCCTCCTTCTCTTAGATTCAAGATAGATGGAGAACAAGTTTATGTTTCTTAGCTTTGGACTTGTGATCCAAAGTCAGTTGCCTTTTAACTGTAAGGTTTTCTAAAGACCGAGCTATAGAACAGCCTTATTTTCTTTTTTAAGGTTTCTTTAGCTTTTTCAGCAGGAAATTTATCCTGCAACAATAGCCTGTTACCTGGTATTCCCACTAAGTCTTTGTTTTTCAAATTACAGAACGCCTAAACTCCTGTATGCTTAATCTTCTAAAAGACAGCAGGAGATAAATTACAGCTTCAGCTCTAACTTTTCTTCTTGAGGATGAAGAGGGGGGAAAACAAGACAGAATCTGAACACCACATTCAGAAAAACCTCGCTAATAGCATTTAGATTTCAAAATTCCACTTCAATTTTCTGATTTACTTTGCTTGAAGAGGTCAAATCAGCTTTCTGAATACCAAAATCTGAAGAACTGACTAATGTAAATAATTTTAGAACCATACAAATGTCCCTACATGAAAAGCTACTTTTTCTAGATAATTTTGAAGCCATCATATCATTACAAGGTACCCAACAGCTGACAGATCAGAAAACACTATCACTAGAAATTATTAAAAATGTTAATGCTACAGATAATTTTTTTACCACACAAGCAAAAATCAATCAGAAAGCTAATTTCATGTGGTCTCCATTGCAAGCATAGAAAGAGGCTCCGTATTCTGTTTACCTTACAAACAAACAGAAGTAAATCTGCATGACAAGTAAAGTCCATTGACAAGAGAAAGAGTGCCAGCTTCTGCACTACAGAAATACAACGTTCATGTGCCAGTGTAAATGGAAGTGGTTCAATTTCTGGAGTTTCTTTTGTTGTTGATACTTCTGTATCTAACGTAGAACGAGGCCATTCTGCAGTCCGACGTAAGCGTATTAAGTCCTTGAAGTGCTGCAGAAATTATTAAATTAATGGTTACACATTTTAAAAATAAGCTCTGGACCTTTCCCCAGTGAAAATGTGAGGCAACAACAGTAGCCATAAAACTTCGGAAAGGAAAGGAGAGTCTGAGAATACATGAGAATTTGGAATAGAATTAAGGTTTTACTGGCACAAATTTGGTTTGGCAGCATAACATGTCAAGTGACAGAGTCAGAACCAAGTTATTCTGTTCCTTACAATAAGTGCCAATAAAGCCTTTGTTTGCCATAAAAAATATAAGGAGTACACATTTTAGGAGGGTTTTTTTTCATATTTCTAGACCTGCATATAGAGTGAGGGCTACCATGAATCCAGCTGCATACAGAAATAGCTAAAATGGAAATTTACCCTTACAAGGATGCTGACTTCTCAGTTAGTAATCATCAGCACTTTCTAAAATCAGTTTAAAGCTTGTAAACAAAAGTTCTTCTATACCCTTAGGCAGACAACTTTAAGTCAAACTTCAGAATCAAAGATGACAAAGAGCTCATGCTGTATTCCACAGTAATTGATACTCTAGAGCTATAATCCTTAACACTTACAAATTATAAAGTACCCATCAGCCACTGCAAACTGAGCCATTCCGATACCCCAAATCCTAAACTACCACCTTCTTGACATAGGGTCTACAAATCCAGTGGAGAAAAGTAGGTGCTTTTAATCCTCCAACCCACCAAAGGCACTCATTTAGCAGTTCAGTTCACTGTATCAACTACACAAGCAGTCTAAGATTAGATAACACAAATGCCCCTTGTAATTTCACTTAAATACTAGATACTGAAGTAGACTAGAGAAAGAGCTATTTACCAAGACAAATGTCTCAGCTTTTTCCTAAATGGAACAAATGTTTAAGTTACTCACAGCTTGTAACAACGGAAAGTGATTAGTAGGTGAAGTAGTAAAATCTGCATGAAATGCAATTTATCAAGTGTACAGTAAAACCACAGCTAGCTGTTAAGATATTTCAGGTGGAAGACTCCTTAGCTTAACATGCTTTTTTGAATGCAACATGGCTGCTGTAAAGTGAACCTATATAGCTTAACTTGACAGCATATTTCAGCCAGCGAGTCATTAAAAGGTATTTCAAGGGGGGCACTGATAAAATCTGTTGGAATAGAGCAGAAGATAGCACAGGAAAGAACAGCTCATGACAAGCAGAGTTAGTGAAAATGTAGGGCTTACTAAAATATGCTGATGTTTAACCCTACGGGGGGTGGGCTGGAGCAGCAAAATTATCATAAGTTGTTATAAGATTTCTGTTTAGAATGCCTTGAAGGTCCAATATTCTATAATCTTCTTCTGCAGTCCTACTTTCAGTCACCCTAACAGACAGCAGTACTTCTGGAATCACATAGTAAATGTTTAAAGAGATACTCAAATCTGGTAGCTAAAAGGAATTGCACCTTTTCTGTGTTCCCTGCAAAGTCCACGTTGCCATCTCCAGAGATCCCTAAATTTCAACACTTCGTTTCATAACGAAAATCATGCCTTCACCAGCATATTCACTCCCAGTATCTGGGGCTTACTAAAAGATGCCACAATTTATGTGATACGTGTTTTTTTGGAAAGCTAAGAAGCTTCTGAGAAAGCTCAGAAAATATTCTCAGTAGTATTTCTTGATTTGGGGAGACAGTCTGCTGTGATAATTAACTTCTGGCTTCTCAACCAGGACAGCATCCAGAAGAATCTCATGCATAGAAGTTAGCCATCTAAAATACTATCTTACATTTTTTATTTGTATATGTTATGCAAAAGTTTAAATATATGACTGGCATTCCCAAAGCTACAGGATTGCTAGTGATTTTGGCTAGGATCACCTAAAAAGTCTCTGTAGAAGATAAACTATTTTTCCCAGTGCAAGACACTTCCAAATTGCGGCTGTATTCAGCAAACAAAATATCCTTGATAACAGCCAGGATGAAACACCTTTTTTAAATAAGATCAACCTAGGACAAAAATGACTTTGCAGGAACAAGTCTTTTCACACAAAGGGCAAGAAGTCAGTTACAGTTTCAGAGCATCATACCTTTGAAGTAGCCTGCTTTAGTTTTGCCTGTTCTACTAAAAGTTTGTATGATGATCCTTTGTTGCTTTGTATTTTCTCTTTTTCCATCTGTTCCACCAAAGCCTTCTGCTTTGCTTTTAATAAGTTAAGTTGCTAAAAGAAAATGTTAATAGGAAAAAATGAAAATTTAAGCAATAAGATGTTAAAAGGATCAGTGTTTACATATGATAGTAATCTTCAGTTCAAACTGTAACTTGAACTTTTCTAATATAGCTTATACACAACTTCAACTGAGATACCTTCAGGGGCCACTGGTAGACTCAGAACAGGTGACGTTTAAGAAAAAACAGTATTTTAAAATCAGCTCAAGACATAATGTGACCAGGGTCATAAAACCTGCATGGTTGTATTCAGAAATGAAAATTTAGTATCTTAAGAATTATCAACTGTTAAATCTCAGCTGGTCATCCCTCTAGGAGCGTGCACTCACATGTACCCAGATTTATCTAGAAAGTTAATTATATTTATTATCAAATATGGGCCACAGAGAGCAACAGTACACTCCAGGATTTGTTCTTCCAGCAGATCCCATGCCCCACAGTTTGAGACAAATGTCAAAGAAGATAGGCAGCCTTTAGCTACAGAACCAGACCTATGCAAAAGCAAGGTTGAATGAGTCCCAAGGCCAAAGCTGTTTTTTCAAGAAATGAGATATACTATAAAGTATCTTCTGTGAAAACAGCCAGTATCATGCTGGAAGTCACCTGTTTATGATGAACAAGCTGTTTTCTGATCTTTCTGGAATATAGTCTGTCTAGGCTACTGTTGCCCTTAGTAGATCTGCTCAGACTCTGAGTGTGAAGGCTGTTATTAATAAAACTCCACTGGTTTCCTAATGGAAATAGGAAAAAAAAAAAAAAAAAAGTAGATATTAATCCATCTTATTAAGCCTTGCTTAACTCCAGAGAAAAAAAACATTTACAATGCAATAATGGTTAAAATCTCCATACACTAAACACTAAAGAAACAAGCAAAATAATTCTGTTAGTGTCATGCAACTATCCCTAGTGATGGTAATACTCCTAGAAATTTTAAAAGGCAGTGGCATTATCCTGTTTTCATTCTTTTTAAAATATATAAGGGGGTAAAGCAAGACTGACCTAACTAAAAATGCCTGAACAGCCTCCAAAACATGAAAGCTTTCCACTTTTCATTTTTTAGGTAAGCTATTCGAAGAAAACCATAGCTAATCCACTTAAATATTAACAAAAAAATCCAAAAAAACACTTAAAACATATTCTTATATACTGGATACAGATACCACAGCAAATACCAAAACATGTGTCAAGTCATACCGTTGCTCATTCTCACAATATAAACTGCCGCAATATGATATTCTCTCAAGTCCAAGTAACAGCATATTATATTTTAGAAAATAAAACCAAGTTTTTAATCTATCACTTGGGGGAGTGGGGGGTGGGAAGAGAGACAAACAGATATGTGTGTATATACATATACACACACACAAATATATATATGTATATAAAAATATACACACACACACACMCAYACACAGATCTATCTATCTATATACCATGTTTCTGTGGGAAAGGGAAGGTAAAGAAGCAGATATAGGGGTGCAAATAAAGTGATCAAAACATCTGTTTCTAAAATTTCAATTTTAAGTGAATTGAAAATACTATATTTTAAAAAAATTTGAACAGCTCTAAAACCTATACCCACAACAACCAAGTTTTGACATGTACTTGAAAACAAGCAGTACATACCTGTCAGAAATCGTTCCCTTTCTTTTCCATTCAAAGGTTTCTTGGCTGTGGCTGCTTCATCTTCAACAGTAGCTACATAATCCAGCAGTCTGGATACCAGCATTACAACCCAGCTGATCATGGGAATGTCTAATACTCCTTAAAAAGAAATAGATTTGAGTGCCTTAATAAAGTTTTGAAGCCGTAACAAGATACTTTTTAAAGAAATCATAAAAAGGCATTATACAAAACACACTTTATTGAGCCACAAAGATTTCTGTTTTTTTTTTTTCCATAAGCATAACAATCTGAGTAGTCATGAATGAGGGAAGAAATCAAACATTTGCTGTAGAATTAAAGTGCAAAAGTCACAATTCTAGTCAGATGGAGAGAGAAGTCAAAAACTTCCCCTCTACTGCTAAAGCTAGAAATTAAATGGCAATTAAAAAAAGAAATCTAAAATTATAAGACTAAACTCCCTTGATGCAAACGGAGAATGACAGGTGCCTGCATTAAAGCATATAAATTAGATGATTCAAATTCCACAGTGTGAAATTCCTCCATCAACCAAGGCTCTCATGAGACAGTCACATAAAATCCCATAAGACAGTTATACCCTCGCACCCAACTAGTTTCATTTTTATTCCTTTTTAGTTTATTTTCAGGCAGCCATCTTAATCAAATATGGGAAAGCCAAGACTGAGTTCAAACTAGATGAAATATGCTGGTGGCAATAATAACTAGCTATTGCTTATTTGTCTCACACATTAAATGTATATATTTCTGCACAGGCAGATAGGAAAAAACAGATTATACATCAGGCAAGATAAATTTTTGTGTGCATGAGTAAATCTAAATGAATAGTTCTAAAGTGAACTCATTCAATAATGACCAGAAACCTACAACGAATGACCCCTTGATCACTGTCACTGCACAAACTGCATACTTTTACATAATACCAGTAGAGCAAAGTTATTAATACTACAGGTTATATATACGTTTTCATATCTGTGCATACTGCTGAGCCACATCTAATTATATCACATTTTCCATGCACTGATCTCAAAAAAGCTTTAGTCAACTCAAACTATCATTATTTCTGGATCAAACAAGAAGGCCAAGGCACAGAAACTACTTGTCCAGTCACATCTAGCTCTTTGCAGCCTAAGCAATAGGACCTATGCCCTGAGTTTTTACTCTAGGATCCTTAATAGCGGTAAGAAAACAGTCCACCTCAAGCAGGCAGAGGAACAGGAGGCATCCCAATAACAAGACCTGAACAGGAAATGCAGACTAAATGGCAAGAAGAGAAATGGATCTCTTTAGTGATGACCACCGTGGTGTGCAGAATAAAAAGAAAGGAGTCTGCTGCAGAATGAATTATATACCCTTTTATATTTCTATTTAAACAACTGCAATTTTTTTCCTTCTGTCTCTTAAAACTCTTGTGTTTATCCAGAATTTTAACTCCTCTCTCCTTCCCCCCAACAGTCTTTGCTTATTCCTTTCTTCCCCTCTGCCTCCAATGTTATAAATTCTCTCTACCCACAACACTCACCTCTTTTTCTGATTGTCCTTTGTTTTTTGACTTTTTGCCCTAGTAATTTTTCACCCCTTTGACCCTTAGTTATGCTTGGTAGCTCTCAAATAGAAATTTCTTCTGCCATACCTGATGCTTCCATCACACATAATAATGCCCTAGTACTCACCTGTACTGTCCAGGAGAAAGGAAGCTGGAAGACCAGCAAATAAAGCTCTGAAGTATCAGTTACTTCTCCTGCTTCCTAAAGTCCTCCGTGAGGACAACTAGTAAGGCAAGAGCTATGAAAGGAATTGACAGCTGTGGGGAGAGTGCAAACAGAGGTAGAGGAGATGGAAGCTTGGATTTGTTTCAAACTAGTCAGAGACTATAGCAGGATATGGCCAAGAGAGAGAAAATACATGGCAGACCACAGGGGAGCAATAGGACAGCTTCTGACATCCATTGTAGTCTTGTTTGCATCAGGAGACAGGGTARAAAGTAAGGACAGAGTCTCAGTTAGCATTTACCAACTTCACAACTCCGAGACTTTTAAAAGACATATCTTCTACAATGCGCTGCTTTCAGGTTATGCAGTAGCCTAGAGTTTGATGTTTTTGAAATCAAGCATTTTCTTCAAACTTAGGACAGTTAAGAAAACACAAAAAAAAAATAAAAAAAATCAAGTCTGCAGAATATAATTTCAGTATTCTTTTGGTAGAGTCAAGATGTAAAATCCTTGTGATTACAAACAAACAAACAAACAAAAAACACAAAAAAACACCCCAAAACACCCTAGTAGTTTGCAAAAAGCTTAAGAATACACTTAATAAGCTTTTCTTCAGGAGCTGCATTTCACTTCAAATGCTTGTAACTTAGAACGGATCTCATGAACAAAAAAAAGGTACTAAATTCCAAATTCAGCAGAGCTGTCCACACACTGGATTTCCTTTCCCCCATTTCACTAAWATTTGAAAGCCTCCTAGCTGAGTTAGAAGTAACCAAACAGATTTTGCTCAAGTTTAAACAGGAGAAAAATAAATAACTCACTTTTAGCACCTAAAAAACAAGGAATTTCAGCATGTTTTAAAAGACAATTGTGTGTTGAAAATACAATAAACAAAAGCATGTTCTTGTTTTAATACACTGAAAATTATGAGCTAGTCTCTTAATTTTCTAGCTATAATGAATAGGAAAGCATAGCTTCCAAATTAGAGGGCTACCTTCAGTTCTTCTGTGCACAGGTAAATGAGGTTGCAGTGGTGACAGCAGGTTATCCAGGAGATTAAGTAAACTTTCTAAAACGCCACTGTTGCTAAGTGATCTTTGGCCAATGCAAGAAAGCAACATGAAGACCCTAAAAATAAAATTTCAGTATTTAAGAATTAATTTTATTTTTTCCTGATTCAGTGATATTCTGAAATACCCCTTATGGAATAATGTTCCCCTAGGCTCTCCTCTGAGACACATATTGCTAAAGAAAGCAGCACTGTAGGCCAGCAAGTTAACTGGATTTCAAATTCTATTGTCATAAGGATAATGTGGTATTTTAGGTTGCTCAGTCTTTTACCCTCAAGAGGTCAGTAGTTACTTGTTCTGTTCCACTTTGTACATCTTCTGAAACAAGATCTTATCCGTTTTACTACATACAATAGGCTGAATAACAGAAGTACAGAATTAAATCCAATATTCTTACATCCTTAAATTAATCCATTTATAAAAAGTATAAAAACATAAATATGACAACCCAAAGAAGGCAGAATGTTACAGAACAGCAAATACATCTGACTGATATTCTAAACATGTTTATCACTTTCTTTTAAAGACCTCAATCAACAATCTGAAATGACCACCACATCTAACGTTTAATTCTCAGCTCTACAGTTGTTTGTTTGGTCTTATCTCAGAGAAGGCTTTTGTTTTAAATACTAACACTGTGCTTTCAGTCTCATTCCTACTTCCAAAAGCACTAAACAGCAGCTCTGTGATGAGGGCGCATTTATCCTGATAAAGGAGAAGGCGATTTCTATTACTGGAGAGCAGTCCCGCTAGGTATGCAAACAGCAGCAATATTCCCCAGAAATCTCTGTCCAATCCCTTTGAGTAAGGAGAAACTGCAGCTTATTGCAGTCATAGCAACAAATGATGAAACAACTGTAATCAGACATTTAACATCTGCATTGTTATTTTGGAGTTAGTTCTTAAATCAGTGTAACAGACAAATGAGCACCATTGTCATATTTTTTCATCAATCCAGATGTTATGAACCATGGATTTATTTAAAAGTGATGCACAGATAATAATATACAATATAGACTTGCACCTTACCTGTCTTGTGGGAATATGAGAAGTTGCTCCGAATTGTACAATTCCTGCAGTACGTTTGAAAGAAACTGGCCCCACCATCTTTCTCCTCCACACAGCTGAACAAGCAGAAGGCCAGTATGCAATCGTATCTTTGGAGTTCCACTTATACATAGGTGTTTAAACAATTCTTCACAAGCTTGAGCATGAAAAGTACTTTGCAGAACCACAGGAACAGAGTGCCCTTTTAAGAAAGGGGAACACAAAACTATGTTTCAGGAGAGAGTACAAAGCTATTTTAGCCATGATGGCTTGAAGGCATAGGAGGAAAAAGTTTGTAGGAACCTTTTAACTATTATGATCAGACTAATTGACACTGTGGAGGTGGGGAGAGGGGAAACACGTAGGAAGACAGACAGATGGTATTTTGCAGGTAACCCAAAAAGACCAGGCCAAAGAGGTCAAAATAAAATCAACTTCACATCAGCGAATCAAATGCCCCCATGGAAATACAAAGCCAAAACACCAAGCTATTATGCTTAAGAACAAACTGGCATAGAAAATTACACGACAGATGTACCTATCAATAGAACAACGTTCCCACTTTTTTAAAAAGAAAAACCAACCACTCCTAATCAGGCCTTTCAATTTTGATTCTCCAAGAACGCTTTCAGTGAGAAGTTTAGGAAGTAAAAGTCCTTACTGAATATTAAAAATCATGGGCTGAGCAGAAATAGTGATTTTATGACCGTTTTCCACATAACTCATCCCCGTTTCCCCTTCCCACTTCTAACTGCCTAATCTGTCCCCAGTGTTGCACCGGCCACAATGTTCACAGATCCTTCCAGGAGCTCATTCGATCCATGAAAACAGCATGGGTATTCTGCCTGGGTAGCCATTTGCTACTTCAATGAACAAAATCAGTTCACAGAAGGATCAGAGCAGTATCTGAACACAGAAACGTGCAGCCAGGACTAGCAGAAAGGGAAGAGCAGGGGAAGTGAGAAGGTCAACAGCTCCCTTTCCTATCCTTTTTGGCAGCAAGAAGTTGTTAGGTCAGCTTGGTCCACTTGGTGCAACTGTACACTACATGTTACCTGAAATTAAAATTGTAGTAAGACATATCTAAATACAGTTTATAAGTTTATAAGTATATAAATTTTAAGCCTTATAGTGGGAAAGTACAAATCAAGAAAGAGAAACACTTCCGAAATGTTTCCACAAACACGACAAAAATAACAAAACCTAAAAAAAATACTAACCATTGGAAGAATGAAGCAAACTAAGCAAAGTATCCAGTAAGTATCTAATGATGGTGCGTAACTGTTCTGTGGATGACATCTGAATCAACTCTTTTGGATCAGGTTGCTCCTTCAGTGTTTTCCTGCTTGCACCTAAAGCTACTTTGAGCCTCTGAACAGCATGGTGAGCCAAATTGAGTTGAAGCTGTAGTTGAATGCAGTCTTGGTAAGCAGAAAATACCCTGCTATCTTCTTCTACTGCCTTGTCTGGCTTTCGTAAAAAGTACTGGGCATTGTTAGCACTATTGAGTGGCGGAAGGTCAATGCTTTGCAGAAGGATTTCCAACCGATGACAGGCCAAATTGTACCTAGAGAGAAATATTCCAGTACACGGTTCAACAGATATTAGCAAACAGCAATACACTTGATGCTCACACTGCCAGAATACGAATTCTGGTCCCTTTTGCATGCATCGTTAAGGACAAATATTGAAATTGTACAGTGTAGTTTTGGTTATTGCTATATTCACTGTAACAGCTCTAACACTCAGGCAGAGTTTTCTTTGGTCTGAAGACCATCATGTGAATAAAAAAATAAAAAATCCGTAACGTCATGATATTCCAGTGTTTTAAGTTAAAATAATTAGTAAATATGTCTATTTTCTTCTAACCTGCATTGTATGTCTTCTTGCAATGCAACCATCATCGCCAAATGTTGGTCGATTTCTGGCTGATTTGCAGCTTCACCTTCTCCTCTGAGGGGATCATGCATTAGTTTCAGCTCATTTTCAAAGGGCAAGATGTAGGTATGACCATAGTAAAATCCTAATGGGATTTTTGCTCTGGCATTTGTACTACCATATCGACCAATAACAGTGATCTGAAAGAGAACAGAGCCTTCACTGTAACAAGATTGTATCAAAACAGACAAGACAAAAACCAAGTCAAGAATTCATAGAAAAAAATTTATAGCCAAGTAAAATTTGATCTGAAGAGAGTTTAACAGGAAGTTTACACACTAATAAAGGTCAAGAGTTTAGAAGAGAGAGTATGTTGTCTTTCTCCTTTTTACCTTCATGAACCTGCAAACTGGGGGTGGCAACAAATCATGCAAGATAAGTGAATGTGTGCTAATGTCAGTAGCCACTACCAGTCGCCTTCCATCCACCTCTTCTCCTAAAGTCCAGATGTCAATTGACAAAGAAGCCAAATCGCCACAAGTAGGAATCAATACATCTGTCAGCAATATAGGTCTTCCAAAATCTAAGGTGACAAATCTTCTTGCTCCTATGAAGAAAATGTAGGATTACCTAGAATATCAGCACAAGCTAATCAACCAAGAGATGGAATTCCTCAAACAACAAATCTATTGTTTCTATATTGTTCAAAAGGCCTATAGTTGAGGTTCAACGTAGCTGCACAATCTCGGAGAGTCTCACTACAACTTTCAAGCTCACAGAAATTGTTCTGAGCCACAGGCCTAATATTATCAAGCAACACAAAGCAGCCAATTATCTGAGAAGCACAGCGCTGGTCCTCTGCTCTACAGCAGACTACAGCTCACACCCTTTGAAAAGAAAATTTTGGATTCAACTTAATTTGTTATGCCTTGTATGCATTACTTAAGAGCTGTTACTCTGTCTGGAGACCCAACATACCAGTTCCCCCCCCCCCCCCCCCAAGGATTTTTACCCTGATAAACCTCACTGAATGCTGGGGCTTAAACCTTCTGACACAATGGAAATGTAAACTCAGAAATAACCTTTCTTTATAAAGCCAAGTGAGACTGCAGCTAAGCAGCTGACTTAAGACCCTGGAAAAAGTTCAACTTCTTTATTAGAAAATCTTTACCAAAATTATTATTAGGAATTCTGGTTTTACCTGAGTGCATTCGCTCTATAATAATTGACTGATGAGGTGGGGGTTGAAGAAAGTGTGAAGCATGAGATATTGCAAGAGCAAGACCAGATCCAAGTGGATTCTGAGGAGGGGAAAAACATCAGTAAAATTAAGTCATTAAAATCTATGTATTTATAATAAGCTGTTCTTTACAAAATATGATAAGAAAATCAATCTACCTCTTGTGATTTAAAGATTTACAATTTCTGACAACACCCGCACTACATTTTGATTTGAGCATGAGCCATCAAAAAATATTACCTGCCAGGTTCAAAGGTTTAATAACTATTTACACAGTAAAACTAGCTCCAACATATGAAAATTTGAGGTATTATAATAACCTTACCTCACTTTCATAAAATCTTTTCATATGGCCTAAAAATCAGTGATAATTTTCACATCTCACCTAAATGAATAGATATTTACTAGTAGGCAAGTACAAATTAGATCCTGATAAGGCATACAGCATCTCATTTCTATAAAGACAATAATAATTACCGTTCTGGACTTGCTTGCACTTTTGTTATGCGCAGCAAGATTAACAGTTGGGGGATCAATGACTGAACCAGGGAAAAGCTGAGCAAGCTCTGCATTGATAACTGCAGAAACTGCCTCATTAGGTGGAGTCAAAGGTGGAGTCATGAACAGAGGAGTTGTTTTTGGTGTGGGTGGAATGACATCCGAAGGATGAATGAAGAACCCTGGGGCTGCAACTGGATTAGAAGGCACAGAGTTGTGAACAGGACCAACTGCTGCTGCTGCTGCTGCTGCAGCCGCCGCTGTTGTCTGATGTAGTTTTGCTTCCAGCTTAGCCTTCTGTGGGGAAAATGAAAGCAGTGAATGTAGCAGAGAATAATACCGCTGCGAATACAGTAATGTTGAACTACAAAGTTCAGCGTTCATTATAAACTAGATTTAATAAATGCAAGCTATCCTGAACAGGGATGGGTATGTCAGAATGTATCATAAACTGAAAATGAAACTGTATTCAATTTGACCTCACTTGCTGTTGAACATGCGTAATTAAGTAATTAACTGGAGTAATCAAAAAATAATTAAAACCCTATGACTGTGCAACACAGCAAGACTTCGGACTTCAGAGCCAACACAGTCAAGCCACATACTGACAATGGCTTTATAACTGGGTAGTTCCCTGTATCACCAACTACCCTCTTTATTTCAGTGGGGTTTCTCAGTTTCACAGACTGTTATCAAAACTAAGTCGCAGTTCATATGGATGGCTATCAAACACCCCATTCACCCTCAAAATACACAAAAAATCAATTTTTAAAGACCAAAATGGCATAGGAGACACTCTTGGCATTTTGCTTAAGAGGAGTGATTCTCAGTTCAGAGCTGTTCCTTCCACAAATACACTATCAAAATGGAAGGGGAGAGGGAAAGAATAAATAATAATAATAAAAAAGGTAACTAGCTCTGTGCAACTACTTTCTCAGCTTTTGAAGTTTAGAGACAGCATGAAAAAATAGCCAAATAGCCTCCAACCTGTTGCTGAAGCTTCAAAAGCTGCTGCTGTTTCTCTTGCAGCACCTGGAGCTGTTGCTCGGCTGAGGCCATTGCATGAGAGAGAGACTGCAAAGCTACCTGGGCTGCTGAACTCAGCGCTGTCGAAGCTTCCCCAGCCGTTCCAGATGAGAGGCCACCAACTGCTGGGGTAACCCCAAAAGTACTCACTGGCATAAAACAAAACCAAACAAAACACAAAAAAACCAAAGCCATGTATGTAGAAAAGAAATGAAAAAACACCTTTTATTTAATTCCTTAGTAATTGTTAAGAGCAGTGTAAAATCAAGAGAAATATCTAATTTTATTCAGCTCTCACTATGAAGTAACATCTTGAATTACACAGTGTCAGTTTATGGACTATACACACACAACATACACGCAACTTTTCCATTACAGAAGAACCTACTGCCCTAAAATACTTTTGCCACATAAGGCTGAAAGGAAAACATGCAGCCTAGGTATTATATTCACAACAGGAATAAATAGGTGATAGGAATAAATTCATACATTTAAATTTGAAATTCAGTTTTTGTTATGCTCCAAAAGAAGTTTAACTGGACATTTAGTTATTATTTTTTAAAAATTTCAACATTTATAAAACTATTGACAATCTGTATGTAAAATAGTGCTCATTACATCCAATTGAAAACAGTGTATTGTGGACTTACGCTAAGTAGAAATAATAAAAAGTTGTATATACCAGTAAACGTACTTGCATCGTCCCTTTCTATTCTAGTTCCATCACTCGTTGAAACACAGGTAAAGTGCAGAGGTTCAACTTCCAGAAGTCCAGTAAGGGAGGTAAAGCTACCTTCAGCAGCTGCACAGCTACTTATTTTCCCATTTCCTGCAAGAGAAATAAATACCTCTCTATCATCTAATGTTTTCTTGATAGCAACATTTCAGTCATGAAGAACTGAAAGGGTCAACTAAATATAATCCAAATATTTTTTTACTTCGTGTTGTGGAAGAAACACCCTAACATTATCGCATCTACAATTTAAATGGAAGCATATTTTAAAATGGGTGATGCTGCCAATTCTCAATAGAGTTTCTTAAGCCAAACTATCAAATGATAGTAGAAGCATAATGCAAAATATAACTGCCTTAATTCCAGAAATAGATTACATACAGATGCTCTATTCTTACACTTCATTATGAATTGTGCTATCAAAAAGCTAAGTTGCAATAATATATTGACATTCCTGGAAAAGAAGGAAAAACACAGGCTGACAAAGATCATATAATAATTTAGTATCAAAACTACACTATTACTCATTACATTAACCATGACATCATGTCACATGGGGGCAGAGGAGAGAAGGCAAGGTGATGGACAAAAGCATATAAAAAAAGGAAACGAATCACTGTGATTGATGAACATGCTTGCTATGAAAGGAAGAATTTCCTAACAGTAAAAATTGTCTCATTCCTAGGACATTCCACAGCCTAAAGACTCACTTCTGAACTGACCTGAGGACAGATACAAATACATCTATAATCTCTAAGCAGGAGCGTGCCACATGGCAGCTTCCCAAGCTCAGAAAAATCCACTTAGTTTTTTCTACTTATGAGATGGATGCTACTCTAAATGAGTAATAACAGCTATCTTAGGGAAGCTGCTCAATGGAAGTGACAGATGACTTTGACCTACTGAACAACAGTGGCCTTTGTTTAATCTCTACCCTTTTCCTAGATCTTTCACAGGATAARAAAAGTATAAATTCCAGGAAAAGGCTTTTTTTCTTGCCCTAAGGGCCACAGGAAATGTAATGGATCTCACCAAGCAAGAGAATCTTAATCTTCTTGAATTTCATTATGTAAAGCTATAAAACAGATGGGAAGTATGAAACGGTGTCTTAACTAAAGGCAAACCGTACAACAGAGAGACTTACCAGTTCTCCCCCAGCCGGTTAAACACACATACCTGACAGAACATCAGACAAATCAATTTCATCTGACTGGACTCCAATGCTGCTGTTGTAGACATTTTTACATGAAGAGCCACTTATTTCCAAATCAAAGAGAACTGGATCAAACGGCGAACTATATAATCCATATCTGCAAGCAGAATAAGACAAACAGCACTGTTCAAGCAATAAGAATTCATATAAAATTATTTACAGAAAAAGGCCAAGTATTTCATCCAGAACTTACTGTATTTCAAACCACTCCTTTCATTCAAGTGATGTATCTGGGAAATTACCACTTACTTACGTTTCACTAGCATCACTTATTAGGTGACCTTTTCAGACATAAGACAATAAGCAATTTGTACTAAATAGTCTTGAAGACTTAATACTGTCCTGGAAACATTATATATAACCACACTTAGACATGAAAACTAGTACTATGAAACTTAGACAATTAGCCACAGCAATATGCATGCCTGCAGTAAATTCTACGCTTATCTAAAGTCAACAAAAATTCAGTACTGTTTTTCGAAACAGCAAAAGAAATTCCACCTCAGCTTTTTTTTTTTTCTTTTCTCCCAGCTGAACTAAAAAGAAAAAGGAAAATACTGCCAGGGCTATCAATCAACACTTGCCAGTACTGACTTTAAATCTCAGCAGAAGAGAATCTCATTACTCCACTCGGGCAGTACTGCACGGGAAAACAGACTCAGGTAACTAGACGGTCCAGAATCACTTAGGGTTTTATAGGCCAAGAAAAAAAAAAACACAAAGTACCAACAACAAACCATGTTTTGTTTCTGAATCAATACTTATTACCAGCCACAGACAAGAGAAGCAAAAAACGGGAACTAGGTCAAATAACTAAGTAGGAGAGGAAAGGAAGAGTGCATCTGTGTAGGGACAAAAACAAGAAACATCCAATAGTTTGTCCTTTGACAAGAGACCATAACAAATACAAAGTACTTCCATAAACACACCTGCAGTAACAGGAAGTTTCTCCCCTTTTTCACTCCACCTTAGAAAAGTTCCTTTGTTCTGCAACAAGGGGGGAAAGCTCACAATAGATAGTGCTGAGGAGGCTGCAGTTTAAATGTCCTTTTTGATCAAAGAGTCACAAAATGATAAATGATTACATGAATACTAAGGCATCAGCAACAAAGGGAAAGAACAGGTTCTAGACTCCTTTGAATGTTAAAATGTTTCCAAACTGGCTGTGCTCAATGCTTTTTGCCACCAACGACTAAAACCACAGCTACTCAGAAAATGCAATTTTAGGAAATTGCAATAATTGCTACTGAGCTTCAAAAAGTGAGGAAAGAAAAACTGGGAATTATAGATCAGTCCATTTAAGATCCACTTCCCCAAAATACATTACAGCAAGTTAAATTATTTATAAGAAACTACAACAAGATAGCAGATTTAAGATCCCAAATTTATACTACCTAAGAACAAAATGCATTTGATCAATCTAGTTTCCTCTTTACAGGCATGTATTACAAAGCAGCAGTGCATCCTGTACATCTAGTAAGACTGATTGTTGCATGAACTTTTCATAAGCAAGTTATGCTTATGAAAATATGGTCTAGAGCTACTATAAAGCAGCTGTCTGTAGAGCAGACCTCAGAATTACAAACTCAGTATATTAAGCCCAATCTTAATATAGCTTACTTGCATGATTTAACTGGCAAGTTTGATTTATTAAGTTTGCAGGTATAACAAAATAAAAAGGGGTTACAAGCACTTCGCAAAATGGGATCAGAATTCAAATGTACTGCAGGAAGTTAAATATCACAATTTTAAGCTGCTTTAGCAGCACTTTTCAGAAAAGGATATAGAAGTTGAATCAACAAAAAACAAAGCATGAATCAATAATGTCACATAACCCCCCACCCCCAATCACCCTACTGGCATGTGTGCAGTGATGCACGTATATTATGTGAAATACCTCTTCTGCTTCACTCAGCACAGATCTCAACTGGAACAATGTTTACAGAAAGATAAGAAAACAGCTCAAGGAGAAGTTATAAAAATGACTATAGATCTAGAGAATGCAATCAAAATGCAAACACCCTCTAGACAAGCAAAATTTTTAAAAGAAAGATAACGTAAAAGAAAGAAAGAATCTGTTCCTGGGCCAGCGTGAAGAGGACAAGCATTAGTAGGCTTTGGCTGCAACAGGAGAGATTTCAGATTAGATTTGGGGAGGAGGAGAGTACTGAAGTGTTAATGATATGAATAACTGAGACATGTAATAGCTTACAATAACTAGAATAACTACGATTATAGCACTACCTTACTGGGTGCTTTCAGGAACAGGCTGAAGAAACATCTATAGATTTGCTAGAGACAAACCAACCTGCTTTGTCGTAAGAGGACAGCCTAGAGTACTGTTCAAGATCCTTTTCTTCTGTTCTGTTTTCTACACTAGAAGTTTTATAACATACCCATGTGGCCTAATCCTTGCAAGTACTTGCTACTTTATTGTGGCATATGCTAGTAAAATGACAGTTACTTTGCCTTAAGGCAACATAAACCTACAGATCCTTCAAGTAGGCATCTGCTTTTATTTGATTACCAAATGTTAAGCTTTTGTACCTGGGAACAATGATGAAGAAAATAATCTGCACATATTCTGGAATACAAATGTGATAAAATACAACTCTGGAAGAGGGAAGGGGGGGGGAAACAACTAATGACTGCTTACTAATTTCTACTTTTAAAGAATATGTTAATACTTATCTCCTACATAAAAACAAAAAACCTTGTGAACTGATGGTATTCTCTTGATCCATAGTCACAGAGAGGAAAGGCCAGTGAATTTTGTCTAAATTAGTAGGTTAGGTCAAGAAATAGCCCTTGCCCTTGCAAAAGAAAGAACTGCAGTAATCAAATATGGAATTAGACAGGTGTGTCTGCTACTATTCTTTGTTTACCACAACCGCAAGGATACTGAGTTAAAAGATGAAGCATGTGGAAATTTTGTCTACCAGAACAAATCAGTAAAACACCAACCAGAAACATTCAGAAAAGCTATGTGTGAAGGATGCCAAGAACAGGGGCTTATTTCAGAAAGCATCCCTTGAGATGCAGACAGTTGCATTCACCACTGAGTGATCTGTATTATAACACATGCCAACCTATAGAAGGCAACTGGAAAGGAAAAAACTTGTATTTCAGGTATGTTGTTTAAGGGAGGCAATTAGAAACAATCTACATGAAGGAATGGATCGATTCCTGCACATAAAGGTACCAGTCTCTTATTTCAAGTGGAATTTTCACCCTTTTTTCCCTCTGTTTGTGCATGACTTTTTTAAATTCAACATAGAAACAAACTTTCATTTTTCCAGTTTACTTTATGTATTTGAGAAAGTTTTCCAATCTCCATTCACCATTTCTGTTGCTGACATAAGTCTTTCAATCAGCTGGAAGATTTAGAGACGATAAAACAAAATCACAAGTGAGATGGGGACTGTGATAGGGAACATAGTCAGGATCTAAGCATAACACACAGGAACAAGTTTTATCAGGTATTATGCAATTATATTCCTTCAACCAACCAACCAACCAAAAAAAAAAACCCCAAAACCTCTCAGCTGACTAAATTTAAAATTTTGTCTGAAGATTCTGAATTAACCTCTACCAGACCTCTTGTACCTTGATCTTGCCTGACTAAGAGGAAAACACATGACCATAAATCACAATTGGAAAGAACTGTCTGAAGCAGCACGCTCCCATCATTATATCATGGCTTTGAAAAGTGCTACAAAACTGAACTACCCAAGATTTCCTTTAGGAACCATGCAAATTCAAAGTTAACATGACCAATCAGTTCAATAGAAGAGACGCAATAGCACAGCCTGAAATTACATTGCTATATAATTTATAGTAAGAACCTGCATTCCCAGCAAATTACTCCAGGTCTCTACACTTGGAATTTGGCATTTGGTAGCAACAGTTTAAATGTATGGTCTGCTTGCAGGCAGACTACAAAAATGTCTATTTCAGTATACTTCGTTCCCTCTACATACTCAAAATAGGAAATGTTTTGTTAATCTTTAAACCAAAAATCTTAAATAATAACTTAGGTATTGCACACACATCAAACATTATATACGTTTGCTAATTTAAAGTGCGTTGTGAATTGCAAGATAATTTAATTCTCCTTTATCTTTACACCAGTCAAAACTATCTTCCAGAGCTGTAACAAATTAATCCTTGCTCAAACAAATACTGCAAGACACATCTTAAAAAACAAACAAAAAAACCCCAAACAGAACAGAACACCAGAAGGTGGCATTAGGCAGAATCAGAATTACTACACGGAGCATATCCAAACATGACACAAACAAGTTTGTATTTCTTGAGTGCCTAATTCCATTTGAAGTACCATTAGCAAGTTATATATTTCCCTTAAAGAAGTTTTACATCAACCACATTTCTTAGTACCTTGTTTGAAGCAATGCTTCCATCGGTGTTAGACGATCCTGTAGCTGTCGGGACACAGCAGTTAGCAAGGATGCACAAGCTGTACTACATCCTGCCAAATCTTCATCCTTTACATAATTCAGCAATACAAAATACCAATATACAGATCCTGTGTTAAAACAGAATTTAATTTCAGGTAAAATATTATGTGAAAATTCCACTCAGAAAGCAAACTACAAAACAGAATCATGGAAAGTGATAAAGTAGCTAACTGGTTACTGAATTACTGAATCTTACTGGTTACTAGCAAGCTCCCTCCCCCCCCCCCTTTTTTGTGAGAGAGGTTTTATTTTAGAATCATTCTGTAATCATTAGGTTCCACAAGTGCTTCATACTCTCATATCAGCTAATTATCTTCATAATTGAAGAAAACAAGCTTCCCAGCAAAAAATTTTACACGTATTTATTTCATTACATTTTCATTGTGCCCACTGCTTCTACTAAATACAACAATCTAAACGGTCTTGACTCACTAAGATGCTAGCTTAGGGGTTCGAACTCTTCCCTCTCGTCCTATGTTTTGGGCTGAAGCTCTTCCCTTATTCCATATTGCAGCAGGCCCTGTCTTCCCCCTGTGCATTCCTCAACCTCACCTCTGAGTATCAGTGTGTTGAATGTTTCTACCCAAACTGGCCCTGGGTAGTGGTAGCTCAACAGGCATTTTGGTCTGCAAAGTAATTTTCCTGCAAGACCACCTGGTGATTCCAAGCTAGATGGTTATCCCAAGCTAGATGCAATTCAACATCATCATACTATGAGAAACAAAAAGTGGGCCTCTGTACCCAAAATACGAGTGTTTAAAGTCATCCTCCTGTTCTAGCTGACATTAAAGAGTCTTCAGCAAGATGCTAAGAGACCACTACTCTCTAATGAAGACAAGAAAATAATTTAATTTAGTTCAAAATTCCCTTTTGGTACAGAAGTAACACATGTGGATTGCTAGAGTTGGACATCCAAATGTTTAGCCAGACTCACTGGAAAAAATTATTTTTCAGAAATAACACAGTCCTGACTCTCACTGAGGAGAAGAGAAACCGTGGTTCCTAAACATCTTTGACTACCTTCGCATTCTGGTGTTAAGCAAGCTAATTTTCTTAAAATTCTGCTATTTACAAACGCGCATATCATACTTTGATACCATTTAGACCAGACTACTCCAAGAAGCAGTTTTTGCACAATTATGTAATTGCTATTCCATAAAAGGGTCCAGTAAAACATGCTGAATAAAAAATGTTGTCATATTTATATGACAACAAAGGCTGTATACGTACCACCCGTTGCAGCAGCAGGTAAGAGAGGCATATTGTCAAGTAAAGCTTTTAGAAGAACAGAACCAAATCCCTGCTGACTTGGGTCACACCTGCCATTGCTACAAAGAAACATAGAGACAGGCTACTTTAGCATTTAATTATGTAAGAATGAATTTTCACCAGAAGATAAAGTTCTTTGCAATGATACCCTAACATGCTTTTTCCTCAACAGAAGTTCTGTGTCTAGTTGCTTTATATTTTTTGTGTTAATCAGAAACAAAAAAATACAAAATTCTGACAGCATGTGAAAACCCCAAATACATGTTTACACAAAGCATACACATAAACCAATAAAAAATAAAATAAAATTAGCACTGACCTGATGCATAGTGCAAGAAAACGTGCGCATTTGTGAGCTATGCTCCGCCCAGCTTCAAAGAAGCAAACGCGAATAATATCAGAGACACATTTACGTGTTTTAGAAAGCAAGCTGTCATTGCCTTCCTTTGAGCTGTAAAAACAAGTTGCATGCTTTAGAGAATCATATAAATCTTTATTGATTGACTGATTTTTAAAACAGAGCTGATACTGAGAAATAGCTATATTCATTTAATAAAATTTCTTTTTCTTTTTTTTTCTTTT
>NW_020450805.1:1611470-1681104 GCF_003343035.1 Apteryx rowi | reverse complement strand
TCCAATACAAGACTCTGAGCGTGTTCTGTAGTCAGACCGTCATCTGTCTTTTTGCAAAGAGTAGTGAGCAGCTTCTCATGGAACTCTGAAAACTGTAACATGGCACACCGTTGAACTCTAGGGAGGAGGGGAAAAAAATTCAAAAACAAAATTATCCAATATGGCCATTCTCCCACTAAAGTGTCCCTCTAGCTCTTTATCTCAAAAACAGCCAACAAAAGATGCCTAGACATGAGTAAAACTAGTACAAGCACATACAACAGCTTCCCTGCACTGTCCCAATCTTCAACTACTTTTGGCCCAGGTCACTGTATGCTTAGTAACACTCCATGAATTTTCTCTCTTGTTAACTTGTTCAGTAATTTCTAAACCTATGTAAACTTTCAGCATCTACACCACTCTGGCAACCGTTTGCACAGATCTGCTTCCCACAACATTAAGGGATTTGTTGCTATTTCAATCAGGACCTCTCCTCTTATTTCACGGTTCTCTAATTTCCTAAAAAGCCTTTGGAGAGGGATTTTGTCAAAAACCTTTTGGAAATCAACTAGATCATCTAGTGGTCTGGAATACTGGATTCTCCTTTACAGAAGCCATGTCAATTCTTCTTGTATTTTCCAGTTGTCCACTAATTTTATGCTTTATCATAATTTTATACAGGAAAATTAGAAATGTCAACAGGCTTACCAGTCTGGAGTTAYCTGGAACCATTTTTTAAGAACCTTTCTGTTTTACCATACTCCTGTCCTCAGATGCCAAGGCATTTTCAAAGCAAGAGGTTATGCTACCATTAGTCATTCAGCTATTTCATCTTGGATGGCTCTAGTAACTCTTTGGTGAATACAAACTGGCCCTAAGCAATACTACTGTTCACCTTGCCAATTTGTTCCCTAACTTCTTCTACAGTTACTTCAATTTTGGACAGATCTTTTAAAGTGTGCCCCACAGGGGGATCTAAGCACGGGAATTTCCATTGTTTCTTCTACGGTGAACACTAATGCAGAAAATTCATTTAGCTTTCTGAATGTTCCTTCCATACCTGGCTCATCGGTTGGCCCTACAGACCAAGTAACGAGCTTCCTGCTCCTGATGTTTACCAAAAAAATACTAGTTTTGATTTGTTTTGCTCCTCATTCCTCAAACTCTTTTTTGGCTTAATTGATTTTATTTATTTTTATTTTTTTTACATATATACTGCCAGAGTTCTTGATCCCTTTTGTTTTCTTTGCCATGGGACCTCAATATTTAGAAGAATACCTTTATGTTTCACATAAATTTATCATTTTGTTTAGGACAAAAGGAAGAAGGATGGCTTTCCTAATAACCCTTTCAAAATAAGCAGTACATATTGGCCTTATGCTTTCAGTATTCTTCAGCAGTCTTAGGTCTGTAAGGACTTCGTTTTCTTAGGTGCACCTTACAGCTTCTTTTCAACAGACTTCCTCAATGTACGTAGTTCCCCTTTTGTACAATGGGCATCACTGTGGAGGATTTTTAGACCTTCACTGCTCCTCCACGGGTGTTCCTCCAAGTATACTTCCAAGTACACTGTAGTTGCTGTTACCAAATGATCATTAAGATTTTGAACCAGATCCTCCATGCCATTCAGGACCAAGTCAAGGGTTGCATCTCCTCTTGCATGTTCGTTAAGCATCTTCCCCATGAAACAGTCATCAGCTGTGTCCAAAAATACGGTCTGTGTTATGCCCTAATGAGACACTTGTCTAAACTATACAGAGTAATTGAAGTCTGCCACCACTATTTTTATTTCCTGCCCTTGCTGCCCCTCTGACCCTCTTAAACCCATTACAGCCAGTGACACCACTGTGGTGTGGCAGTTGGTAATACTGACCGAACACTATATTATTATTTAGGCCTGCAGTACCAATCTACAGTGACTTTAACCAGCTCTGAGTAACAATTTGCTAATTGGATTTGATTCTAAGCATTATACTTTCTATGCTGCAAGAAACAAGCCAACATGTGGAAATAAAAAGGAAAAGTACTTCCTTTAAAAAAATACAATAAAAAAAGGCTGTCCAAGTCATTTATCCATTTTACAAAGAAAATTGGCATTACTTACATCTACTTTTTCAAGTCAGGTAAATATATCACTCTGCATACAGTTTCCTGAATTAACGATAAATTATCTGTTATTCTATCACAACTTGCACAGCACAGTGCCCTAGAACTAATGACTTAGCAGATTTTTCCATATAAATTGAACTTATGAACTGACAGTTTGAGACAGTGGTTGGTCATGAGGTATTTTATGTGAAGAGAATTAAAAAACACCTACTAACCTTTCCTTTAAAATGGAAGTTTTTTTAAATCTTCGAATTGTTACAGAGACTTCTTGAAGTAAGTCACAGCCTCTAAGATTATCCGATTTTCTTGAAGAATTACTGGCTTCAATTTTACTGGATGGCTTTTCCTGATGTTTAGGGAAAAAATAAGTTTCAGGAATCATAGCATTATTGATTGAGTCACTTGTACACCTTGTTAAGACAGAAGTGCATACAATTCAATAAAATCTCTCACTCTGAGCGTGGAGATATGTACTGTTTGTTAGCAACAGAACAGACCAAAAACTCAATATTTCTTTAAGCTTAAAAATTATATCTTACAGCATTGGACAAAATGGACTACTTTTATTAATTTGTTTAAATAAAAAGACATCACATTTAACAAATGTTCTGCAATTTAGGTTCTAACCATTCTACTAATTTCCACAAGACATACATCACATCATTCACTCAACTACAATGATCAAAAGTATTAAATATATATTAGTATATATCATGTGTGTGTATATATATATATGTGTACATGTATATACACCCCTCTTTTGACGATTCCTATCAGCTACTGAACACAGTCGTGGAAAGAGTAAATTTCAAGAACCAATGCTCAAACTAGGAAAGTGGGAGAACAGACCTTTTCAACTACACTTTCACAGAAGAAACAGCTTAAAGATGTTGAACTCTGATTCTTGAGGGTATTAACACAGTGTCAGCTCTTAAAAAAAATTAATTTTAATGAATCTTACATCTCCTAACATCTGTTTTGTTTTCAGATCACATAAATCCTATCAATTCTACACCTTTAACACAATTGTCTTTCTTGGCTATTCAGTACCTTGCCTGCTGCAACTTTTGCCAACAACGAAGCAAGGGAATGGCCCTTGTTACTCTGAGGTTTTAGAGATGGTATTCTAACTACTGGCCTAATTCCACCACTGCAGATTTCTTCCGTTCCTCTGTCATTCACTGCTTTAACATGAATTAGGAAGGAGCGGTACTTGCCACCAGCCATGCCTGGAAGGGGCGAGAAAAAAAAAAAACAAAAACAACAACACACACACCATGGGGAAGAATTTGTAAAATTTACTAGGTCAAGTTGAAGCAGATTTTAAGTTTGCAGATGCAATTTGCAAGCAGAGCTTAAATATGTYATTACAGTACTTTAGCATCAGTTTGAAAAGTTATCTCACTATTGCGTAATACAACAAAATTTGCCAATGTGAAAATAAATGCAAACCAATGGCTGACCACAGAAATATGAGGTGCACTCCAGTCATGTATATTTTACGTGACTAGTGTAATAAACTGTTTTACCTTTAACAAGCTTTGGACTTGTTAGAGTCAACATTCCGGCATGTCCTGATAGATCAAGTCCAGTTGCCAGCCATACCGGACCACAAAGTATATCTTCCTTATGTTCCTCCAGAAATGGACACAACCTAAGACCTTAAAAATAAATAAATAGTAATATGGAATTGAATTATTTAAAATTAAGTCACAAAATTCGATCATTTGCAAAGGTGAAAAACACACCATGCCAAACTCTGATCACTAAACATGTCCAAACTACATCCTAAATCTGACTGCTATTTTAGGTTTACTTTTAAGTCATTTTCCAGTGAAATCAAGTAAAAGTAATTCACAGTTTTCAAAGCATTTTCCATTATATTATATGGACAGCATGTATGTTGAACACCTCATTAGAGCCACAAAAATATACTGCTAATAAAATGACAAACCAATATATTTTGAGCCACAACTCCCACTACATTATTTCTGAAGCAAGCTTTTATTGGATTTCATTAGCAACAGTTGAAATGTCAATGACCTGAAAATTACCATGAAAGAGATTAAGTTTTTAAAGTAATTATTAACAGACCGAATTCACCAAATTCATTCCACATTTTCAGTACAGAGCCTCAGATGTGCCTGGAACACAACAAATCAACTTAAACTGTTATTGTTTCTTCCAAAACTTAAGTATCTGTTATTTAGCTGAACATTAAATGAAGTTCATTGTAACACTTCTAAATGGAATTATATCCAAGAATTCATAATCTGTGCATAATTTTTTTTTATTAAAACAAAACCCTGGAAAAGCATGCTTTGAATTTCAATAGATCTTTACATGAAGACATCAATATAATTAGTAGAAAGGAGTGAGTTCATGCTATAAGATAAAAGGCAACCTGCAGAGCAAGACTGCTGATGGTAAACAGGTAAATCAGAGACAAGTGATTAATTCTCACTGCTAACATTCCTAGGAGAGTAAGTGGAGTGGGCAAAGGGCAAGAGGACAAAAGTGAAAGGTAGGCAAGAAAAGCAAAAGCCTGAAATAACCCCCAAAAAACAAACAGTAGACACGAATAAGACCAAAAACATGAAAAGGTATCTCAGTAGCACAGAAATTAAAAAAAAAAGAAAAAAAGAAAAAAAAAGAAACAGAAGATGTGTGCAGAAGAAATGTTTTCAACTTGATATAATCAAGTTTGATTCTTTGTCTCATTTTTCAAAAGATGACAGCAGAAGAAAAAAAGCCAAAACAATGAGGGCAAAATGGTATTAATAAATAAATAAATAAATAATCCTGTGATATACTGAAGTTATCATCTATTTGCCTCTCTGCCTTTTCCTCAGCATGAAATTTTTTTTCCGTCCAATGCTTTTTCTTTTATCTCCCCTTTGATCCCTCTCCTCCTACATCCTTTGCAACACATTTCTCTAGATAAACCTGCTCAAATGAAAGAAAAGAAAGTGCGAAACTAAGAGACTGCTGAAAGGGCCAAACAAAGTAATCTTATTTCTGGAACTCATTCATAGCCTGTAGCTATCCTCACACAGATCCAATCCAATTGCCTTCCAGAGTCTCTACCAGATTTTGGGGAAGAGTGATGGTTATAAAGATGTTATAAAAATACATACAGCAAGTTTGATATTGCTGTAAATTAACATGACAGATAATAAACATCTAGTAAAATGTTCATAATCTTGTAGAGGTTACTGCTGTAGCCTAAGAAAAAGCCAGGTATGCAAAGAAAAATAGCAAAACTAGCTAAGGAAAAACAAGCAAAATATTGCTGAAATGAGACAATGTGACTTTAAATTTGAAAGGTGCTATATCAATCTACTTGGTTTCTAAATTCTAGTAAAATACTAATCTATTTATAAACACCAAAAGTCTCCAGTACAATTGTTTTTTTCTTCAACTCATACAGTAAACAGATCACTGATAGGAGCAACACTGAACAGGGTTGAGAACAGAGTCTCTTTCAAATGTCTGAGAAATATTTACACAGAAATTTCGTATGTAATTAAAAAAAAAATCAAAAATGCAAACTCATATTTAAAATAAGCAGTATAACCAAATAAATTAAACTTACATTGTGGTTCCTCTATATCCATATACTGCATTTCTTCACTGAATTCAACCAGTGCTGGCTTTCCATTTCTCTCCATTTCAATATTATGAGCTGGAGATAAAGGAAATGTGATCTGTCTATCTACTGCTGCTTCTGGAGAACAAAAATATTAGCAAGACTTCATAAACATTGCTTGAGTTTCATGAAAAACAGAAGCACTAGTTTTCACAGCAAATTTATCACAAAACTCTTGAGAACACTATTTCCAGTATAAAAGCCATGAATCTGCAAAGACACGTTTTTCATATTAAGACTGCAACTGAAGTTGCAGCAAATAGCTACAAAAAATTTTGTCCAAAGGTTACCTGTAAACAGCTTGCTTCATTTTTATATTGCTCAAGTATTTTCTCCTAATACTCCTAATTCAACTGTAGATTACTCTTAAGAAATTAGATTCTGGTTTTGAAAGTTTGACATTTTAAACAGAAAAATAACTGAATAAAAGTGTTCAGGCTAAACATCAGACATTATTTTGATACTACCTAAGTACAGTTCCTCTTTTCAATTAAATGATTCTCATGAATCATAGATGAAGAGGACATGCAAGCAAATGAAGAAGAGGCACGTACAAAGAATTAATGGCAGATCAAAAACAGTTCAAACCTGGAAGAATTATGCCTCGGGCCTTCTCATTATTACACACCACACATTTAACTAGCTCCAGGGTTCTTGTCATACAAACCATGATGGAACAAATTCTCCCTACTGATCTTGTTTAGGTCTCACTAAATGAAGAATTCACATCCTTTCTCCCCATATGGAAGGAGAGGAGGGAAAGTTGATTGAACCTCAGACTGAAGATTTCGTACATATTCAAGAGCCACCAAACAATCCTGCATATTACTTTTTCCCAGGATCTGGACATTTTGGTTAATATCCAGYACAGATGTAAGTTACCTAGTTTTGCCTTGGCTTATATGGAAATGTTTAGCCCTATTACTTTCACTCAATAGGGCATGGAGAAAAGGCAAATGTCACATTAAGCTCCTTTTCCAAAAACCAAGCAATTTTAATAGAATAGGAAGTGAACGCAACACAGTATCACTTGAGAGGAGGTTGGTTAGCTGGGTCTCCCCAGTCTCACCCAAAAACGGAAAAAAAAACAAGCTGAGACCTTGGCAAGGTCATCTTACAGTCTCGCATCCCACAGCCCTTTTCAGACTGCCCATGTATACCCCCCCGCCAAGCTTTCTCCACCCTATCCATTACCTTGGGAGGAAAGAAACTTCCATCTACAGTCCCTGTAATGAACTGAAATGTTGCCTTCTGGAAGAGCTCTGTCAGGTTGGATAATCAGTACACTCTACTCGAAACACTCGCAGAAAGCTCTAAGCAAGTATTTCACAGCCAAATCAACTGTCTTCAAAATATTACCAAATCATGGAACCATTTCCTCAGCAATAGGGGAAACATTAAGGAAAAAAGTGTAGCAGTTCTTCTGTTTTGTTTCACAGTTTAAGACTTTCAGATTAATTTCCACATCTAGATCTGCAGATCCAGGATCAAATGGACTGATCAAATGGACTGAATACTAAAATTAATGCTGAACTCAAAGCAGGTTCTGTTCAGAAAAACGAGGACTAACCACCCTACTTTTTGCTTTAATAAAACAAAACGCTCCTACATGTTAAAATTCCTATTTACTTCAAACATTAAACACAGGAAGAACCAGCAAGAACCATCGTCCTGTAGTCACAGCCAGCACTTCTGCTAAAACTGTCAAACCCTCTTGTGTTCTAGAAGAATGTGCTTTCTCCAAGAACACTGGTGAAAATATTCTACTATGCTAGAATATTTCTTTTTCTGCGGATAAACACCAATTTACAGGATTTCTTTAAAGAAGCTCTCCAGCACACTTTTTCTCTTAATACTGGGGGATGCTGCAGTGTGAGAAGGAGAAGTTTTATGAAAACAGGTCAAAGGTTTCTGGTTTACATTTACAGCTATCTTACCCTTCCTGAACAGGGTCACTGTTATTTAGCCTTGTTTCAAAAAACAAAAAACAACCAAACAACACCCCCCCCCCCAGCATTTATAGTCATGTTTGCTGTTCTCTCCAACACATTTTACATCCAGCAGCCAATTTCATAAAAACTGAAAAGAGGAGTTCTCTGAAAATTAGGTTCCTAGAAGCTTTTCCAAGAGGTGGCCAGATGAAGATCACCTATTAATGCCTCAACAAATAGAAAGCTCCATGAAATACCACCCCCGAGCAGACAGAGCAGTGGGACATGCAGCGAACGCTCTCACCACAGGAAAATCTCAGTGAGATTGATCAAAACTCTTCCACATCAGCGAAATGACTTTTCAGTTTATGTTACCGCCTTACAGGTCCCGTGATAGCTAGTAAGACGCAGAATCCAGCTAAGAGTTTTCCCAAGACTAGAGCACTCATAAGTTTGGTCTTCCCTAGCAATGCTGCAAGGAACAAAAGGTGAGATCATACTGCAGCCTTCATATAACTTAGTAAGTCAGGTGATGAGAGAATTCCAAAGGAAACCAGGTTTTATCTATTCCTGTGATAAAACCAAACCAACCAAACCAAACCAACCAAACCAAACCAACCAAACCAAACCAACCAAACCAACCAAACCAAACCAAACCAACCAAACCAAAAAAAAACAAATAACCCCACACCCTTGCTATTTTCTCTTAAGCGTTCAAGAGGCACTGGCAGACAATTTCCTTCCATGACCTGGAATAATTACCTCCTTTCACTTTTTGTCAATTTTTTGATATATTTACAAAAGAGCACGTGTTGCATGTGTCAATCTCTAGGATGATTTACAACTGACAACGTATTTCTTTTAATGTACTGTAGTACATTAATGCATTGATTATTAATTATATATTAATCATTTAAGTTAATACAAGTTATTAATGTATTGTTTTTATTATATTAATAATGATATTAAATTATATAACTAAGTAGAATTGATGTGTTAATGAATAAACTGTATATTAAATGTACAAGCAGTACGGAATGACAATTCAGTTCAACCTTGAGTTATGCACTTTTGTTTGTATAAAATTCAGGAATTTGAAACTGTTTCAGTTTGGTTCCCCAAATTACCCTCAAATGTGTTAAGTGAAAATAGAACATGACACTGAAAAATAGAGAAAAAGAAAAAAAAAGAAAAAGAAAAAAAGAAATAAGCGCAAACTAAAAATATTTACATAATTTCAATCAATTCTTCTAACAGACCTCACAGAGAATAATGAGTCTGAGAAAAAAATTAATCCTCTCAAAAGATATCATAAGTCCTTTCTTACCATTGACTTTCCCTAAGCCTGGAGCTTTATTTTTCAGTAAAGTCACTTGAACCTGGGGAATGTTTGTGATGTTTGAATTCAAAACAAATTTGAAGTCCACGTGTCCAACCATACAGGCTTTTGGTAAAACCAGTTCAAAGACATGCTCATCCCAGCTGTTGCTGTTAGGGAAGAAGAAAACAACGACACAGTGTTAAGAGCAAATTCAGAACAAGCAGGCGGCATTACCCAGTGCATTCTTCATCTATGTATGCTTTCTTTAATAAAAGAGAAAGATTAATTTTGCATTAGTTGACATTCACATGAATTTCTGAAGCAAATGTCTTTTAAGTTGTAATCACATTCATTTTATGAAGAACACTTTAAAAGCCAATTGATAAGAGAGGACGAATCAACGTTCAGATAAAAGCAGCAGTGAAAAAAGCCACAAGATTGCCTATTACCTGCATTACAGCACTGCTTCCGTATTACTCTAAATACTGGTTTTATTTCTAGAAAAAAGTGAATTAAATGAAAAATGTTCACTAAAAAAAGAATCTTCCAATCATTGAACTGTATAAAAAGCATCATAGCAATTGCCTTACAATCTCTTTAGTTGGCCTTTGCTCTTGATAGTGTCAAAAAATGTCACTTTAGTAGTACAACAGCCACATCTAGGAGGCTCAAAACACTAGTTTCAAATAAAAAATTTTTTAATACATTCGATAACTTATACAGGATGAGAAGTGCTTCCTACCAGGTGCACACTCAGAAGCCTGTGCTAAGCAAAATGGCTGCAGCTTTCTTTTAATGAGTCATATTTTCCTTTTGAAGCCAACTTTGTTTTATACTGAAAGTGTAAACTTGAGATAATAAGTACCCCTCAATGATCAGTTTCATATTTTGATACACTAAGGTTTGTTAAAAAAAAAAAAGTTCAAACCAAAGAAAAAAACCAATTCAAATAGAACTAATCATGGGTCAAGTCACATCTGTATACATTTTTAAAGTAACTACACTTCCTGATCCTCTCAATCTACTAGTGAAGAATTTTTAAAATGAAATAACTTTGACAGCTTGCGATTATTTAAATGTAAAAGTGAGAACACTAAAAATTTCAGTATGCTACCATATATATTGGTTAGCTGTTTTTCTAATATCTAAAATACAAAAAGGTATTTTAAATCAAATAATATGCTACACACCAAGTATTGTCAGAAAAAAAAATTAAATAGATCAAGCTTTGACACAAATGCATTTAATTCTTACAGTAATATCCCTGAAGGTCATATCTCTCTCAGGCAAATGTAACACACTTATAACAGATTTTAGGTACATATAAAATGCTTAATGTCAACTCCTTTTCCTCCTCCTGTCTATAAGATGACTATTAGCCCTACTCATCCAACAGGTGGAAGTGACTTTTCAGAGCCCATCAATTTAAGATAACGCAGGGTTCTGTTCTAAAAAGCAAGGTGTGTCACATTTCTCATATATTCATGTCTTCCAACTTTCTGCACACATACACGTATATATTATTAAATATTACTTTCTGGCATAGCAAAGTTCACAGTCTAGGTTATCTTGCTTATTTAATCTTATTAAATCTTGCTTATTTAATAATATACCATAAAACAAAAAAGTGAACTTAGAAAGAAGTGCTACAACAAAATGGCAGAGAATATATTGCTGAAATAACTTTTATCAGAAAAGTATTTGGATTGCAATTATCTGCCTATCAATTCTCTCTTTTTAGTAATCTTAAAATATATATGCAGGACATACTTTGGAAAAATATCTGAAAATGAAACAGAGGTATTGCCTTCCAGAGAAGAAAAATGTTCCCAACGTAGATCTGTGCATTAAGTTCAATAACCACGTGGGAGGCCTATGGGAAAACTCTAAGATATTGGATAGGTAAAGTAATGCAGGTCTTTTCTGATGCAGTAAACAAGGTTAGTCCTTCAAACTCATCTTGCATACTGTGAAAGTTTAGAATTAACTGCAGAACTTGAGAATGATGCCATTCTCCCTTCAACTTCTTAAAAAGTTAACCACTTCCATTTTACGGCATCTGTTTCTGCCTCAGCAGTCCCAGATGCAAAGACGACTCTGATAAAGATGGAAAAATTCAGGAGCTTCATTGCAATGATGATAAATGGCAATCTGTCCAGGAAAAACAGGGCTGGTAGGTAGCAAGTGGTTATAAGGGCAGTACTGTTAATGCTATAGCAGAAACTACTAAAACTACTAGACAAAGAGAAAATTACAACCGAAGAAGCTTGAACAGACTTTGGAACTCAGACACTGGTACGTATACATACACACACATATAGCTATAGATGTTTTTGTGTGTGTGTGTGTGTGTGTGTGTGTGTGTGCGTGCACACACACACACTTTATTTATACACACACACACACACACCCCACATATACTTAGCCACCCAGGTGTATATATATAGAAGCTGCACAGTTCTGCTTAAGTCTTTACACTTATTTACACTTGACCACACAGAAATCCAATAACAGAAGTTCTGAAATTCAATGCCATCTTTCCAGAATGAACAACATTGAAAGATCGGCAGAAGAGACGTCCTTGTGGTTTTAATTTAAGAAGAGACAGTGAAGAATTTTCAGCTAAAAGTACAAATAATTCAAATACATAAAACATAATGAAAATTTATCCTCAACTCCAAGGGAAAACTGTTAGCAAATAAGGTTAAAAACTTATCAGAATCAATCATGACCTTCCTCTGCCTCGTAGAACACATAACCCAATACAAAAGATGGAGAGGTTTGGGGGCTTTGGTTTTTATCTCTGGATATTCCTATAAACGTCATGTAAAGCATGGATACGAACGTCCCATTCAAAGGAGCAAACCTGCTCAAATAATAAACTGCATTCTGCTCATCCAGTTTAAGATAGATAGTTAAATATGGAAATGAATAATAAACCAGTTTGTCTGYAGCAATCTTCCGTAGTCTGTGTGTTGAAAGACACACACTGCCATGCTGAGCGAGACCCGCGGTTTGTCTATTCCAGAATGCTGCTTTTGACCGAAGCCAGTAGCAGATGCCCCAGGGGAAGTTTTAAATAGGCACATAGGGAATAACGATCCTCCATGAAGGTCTCACGTTAATCCCCAATAGTGAAGAGATCTTCTCATACCTGTGGCAATGAATTTCACAGTCTAATTGTGTGATGAGTGAAAAATTCCCCTTTAATCAGCTTTTTGAATGACTCATAACTCAGTTTTAGCTCGTCCTCTTTATTCATGTGTAAAGTTTCAAAGAAGCCAAGAACTTCCTCATTTACTTCCTCATTATTTTTTCAATACTTTATATCACTTTTCTCTGACAATCTAATGTAAGATCTTTCAGCAACTTTTTTCACCTTTGAAACACTTTTAATTCTATAGCATGGTTTTAAAGAAGAATACCTAAGCAAGACAATGTTCTAAATGCAAATATACCATCATTCTCATAATTACATAGTATTTTTCGATGCCCTTCTTCATCCCTTTTCTAGAATGTCTCAGTGCTTGATTTTCTACTGCAGCTGAACTGAGCTGCACATCCACTTCTGGAGTTTAAACCCTGGAAGGCACATGAGCGGCTAGCTCTTCTTTCTTTCACTTATTTTTAAAGTATATCCATATAATATGAACATAAAATATTTCCCATATAAATTTGAGAAAAATTGGGAGAAAGAGTGAGGAAACTCAGACGGAATTACACATTAGAAATTCATGCATTTTTCAAAAAGAATTCACCCGATTCAATATTTCCATTAAATTATCACTGAACAGGAAATATTGATATTTAGATGATAATTCATATGGTAATCCAGACTAATTTTTCTGTTTTCTTTGTCATAGCCATTTTAAACTAACAAACTAGGAAAGAGCATAAGTGTAGTGTAATGCCGTTCCTTGAAATACATTTACAGAATTATTTTCTTCCATTGAGAAACAAAAGAATTGCTATATCAAATCACATTATTTAGCCATCTAATCCTATAATCCCACATCTTTACGGAAGTCAGTAGGAGACACTCAAAGAGAAGATAAAAGGAACTTCACTTYAGGGACCAAAAAATTCCAGAAATTAAGAACCTTCTCCCCAACTAACTTTCAATTAAGAGCTAACTTTGGTCTCCACCTTGAGAATTTACATTCCACCTTATAAACAAGGGGACTTTAACTTAAATCTTTTTCTAAATGTCTCATTCAGCAGCTGTTAAATATTTCCTATACTAAGCCAAGACTTTTAATTTTACCTCTTTACATTACTATTTTACTTTGCACCAGCTATAATTTTTTTCCTCTAAAAATCAAATATTTATACGCTAGTGCTCCATCTGTCACCTTCAAGTTAACAGCTTTTAACTTTAATGTTTTCCTCATCTTCTTTTTGTTTTTTTTTGTTTGTTTGTTTCCGCTGTTGCCAAACATACTGGATAATCAATAATTACAACTGGAAGTTACTTTGCATGGAATCATTTCCTTTCCATTTGGCACATATAGAGTATTTTACTTACACAATGCAAAACCACAAGATACAGATTGCTTTCAAAAGTCATGATGCACTGCAAGCTTTTATCCTAGTTTGAGTATTTAAGTCACRGCAAGTTTGGCTCAGGTTAAGTGTCAACACTGGAATGCCTGCAACTTCCAGACTTGTTTTCCCATCTGGAATGTTTGAAACCTGGTCTACCCCAGCAGCACAAGGGAGCTTCCACTTGTTCAAACATCAGCATCATTTTGCGTATGCTTTCTAGCTCCCCTAGCATCCTTTGCCTATTTCATTCTTTCTACCAAATGGTCATTTAGATTCTGCATTACCCTTTTTGGGTTCAATTAGCATACTGCGCAGAGCTTTTAGATCAGCAGGATGGATGTGACAGCCTGACCCAAGAAATATTTAGTACCTTATTACATACTTCCCCTAAGAAAACACACTACACTACCTATATCTATACTTTGTTTCTCCAAGCCTTTTTTTTTTTTTTTAGAAAAACTACACAAAGCTACTTCAGATTGATTTTAAGTAATTCTTCAGGGAGACTGCAACACTGGTGTTTTAGTCTAAGATCCCAGAAGAATTTCAAGTTCTCATGTCAAATGTAAAAAAACGAGAAGTTACACTTACATAGTACTAGTGCAGTTCATCCAGTGAGAACACTGTCTAAATTTTAGCACAACTAGTGCTCTGAATTGACTCAAGTAAATATCTCATACATAAAGATTTTACTTGATACAAACGGCCATAAATCCACAAATAATTTTCACGTTTTCAAATAAATTATAATACAACTTGGTTAAGGACAAGAAATTATACTCCTACAGGAGCCTATAGCCTGTTCTTTTATTCATATATATATATATATTTTTTTAATAAAAAGTTTACTAAGAATTTGTGTATGCGTACGAAAAGTGAATCAGACTTACTATATACAAAGTCAGAGTGTATCTAAAGTTCTGGTGAATGCGCTTCTCCAATTATTTAAGGGAATGACAAGGTTTGGCATGCAAAAGTACACATATTCAAAACAATTTTTCAATTTGTTTCAAGGTACGCTGAAACAACTATGGCAATCTCAGGAAGAATAATGCAAACTGCCAAATACAGATTGCTCTCTTTGAAAGTACGCATTCTTAAATCTACACGATACGAAAACAATTAAATCACATGGAATTTGTTATGATACCAGCTACACAAACAAGGCAAGCAATACACACACAATCCATTTTGTACCAATACTTTACTTACCTGTCTGTCTGTAGCTTCCAAGTTCGAGTATGCTGAGCCGCATCCCCATGGTGCTGCTGGTGCAAATGCTGAGGATGCCGCCTTTGCTGTTGCTCTTGCTGGACTTCTACCCAACAAGGAGGGACCGTGGCTGAAAATCGTGGAGTTAAGGTCTCAAAACGGGTTAGCTCCACCAGGGATGTCAGCGTTTCAAGGGAGAATGGCTGGTCCACCAACAGATCAACTCCTGAATGGTTACAGAAAACACATTTACTACATAGATTTTTTTTCCAGAACATCCTATAAACCTTCTGAAATATATCCAAACTGTTGTCAGTAAAATTAACTACACATTTTATGAAGTTTCTTTAAAACAAACAAAAAAACCCCCCAACCAAACAGGAAAAAAAAATGGCCTTGAAGCTAGTATCCTTTGAAAACAACTCAATTGGAATAGGTTTTCTAAGTACTGAGAGCTTCAAGTATGCTGTCTGAGAAGTGTCAGGAAAAAGAAATTCATCAGCTATRCTTTGACAACATAAATCTGATTAAAACATTTTTGTTTGAACATCCATTGACTCAGATAAGAAAACCTTAAAGTTTTATATTCTGAGAAAACAGACACATGGAATTACTACGCAACTTAAACAACAGTGATAAAATGTTGTAAACATTGTATTATCACCTGCTCATTGATGCAGACTTGTTTTATGGTGGATACTAGAATGTTTTGGAAGGCTCCCAATTTAGCTTAAAAGAGGGATAAGAGAAAAATAGAAAAGCACAACATGTCCTATATAACACACTTAAAAGACAGCGAGCCTAGGCAATTGCTTCAAATATCTTGTCTTCATATTCAAGTGCTAGCCTGAAAAAACAAGTTCACAGGGTATTAATCAAAAAGTTATTGAAAAATGAAATATCTCAGGGAGACAAGCAGCCAAATACACATTACAAAGGAACTCTAAAAATAACCAGATTTCCCCAGACATAAAAAGGAAAATTTTAGGAAAAATTAGATATGCATAATGTCAATTTTCTACATTGTGAGCATCTTCTCCTAAAAATGCATTACAGAGAAAATCTTTTCATTGTATAGAAATTATGATTTTTCATGAAGAGAAAGTTTGCTACCTAACTGCTACTGCCACTGCCTCAGGAAAAAGACACACACGCAAGCCCGACACAAAAGAAAAAGAAAACAAAGTGACTGCTGAGTCTGAACCTAGAGACTGCCTTGCAAAGCAGTCCAGACTGAAATCAGAACAATAACAAGATTACATTCTCCAGTTTGAGGAGAGAAAAAGAAAGCATTTCTTCCAGGAAAGTGGAGAGGTTCAAGATATGAGACCCATCAGAGTCAGAGAGAAAATCCACTCTAATTGCAACAACTACGGACTTCTGCTTTTCAATCTAGGAGGCAGGAAAGCGCCAAAGTGACAGTCTTAGAAATTTATTTTTTAATAATACAGCGAATGCCTGTTTTTTTTTTTTTCCACTTCCAAATATGACCCTCATCAGCTAGATGACATTGCAATAGGAACCAAGATTATAGATCAAACTGCATATCAATTTTATCTTTCAGCAGATTGGGTTTTTTTTCTGCTTTATTCCCCCCACCCCCACCAAAAAGAGAAAAGTTCAGAGCATTCAGAGCAACGAACTGCAATGATGTGTCAACCCCCTAAACTGAAAAATGAACTTTCCAGTATTGTCAAGTCGACCTAGCTTCTTCTGCAAAACCACATGATTTTTGTTACGTTGTAATAGTAAGCAATGACAAGTTGAAGTTCTACTAGAAAACTTGAAAAGAGGCTTTAAAGAAGTTATGAAAGTTAGTATTATTTTTCATGTTGCTTCTAAAAAAAAAAAAAAAGAGCATTTTATATTACTGTACTGAGTAAAAAACCCCTCCTTTCCTTAAAAGGAAATAATAATTTTAATCCAGTCAAGATTTATGACTTGGTATGGTTAACATTATTTCCTTCTAGAACAATTAAAAAGCAGCCAAGCTGTAAATACAGACTAGAAAATAAAATTTAGGAAATGTGTTCCAGAACATGAGCATATGAACAAAATACAGACACATGGACAAAAGCTTGTGCTTGTCCCCATCTCTTCTGTCCCGACTACAGCATCTTTCAGTTACGGCTTCAGAGACCACCAAAGTAATTTCATAAAAGCAGCCTAACTGCTGTCTGCCATCAACTGCGACCCAAGAGAGCTAGTTCAAGACTTTGTGCTCAGTCAGATTGGCCCAGAGTTCAGTCTCCAAAAGAAAAGGCTTTCTGTTGGACTGTTTTTCAGGCAGACACATGTGAAWACATAAGTGGAAGAAAAAAAAAACCACCCCACATATATCTTTTGCTGTTCAGTAATTAGAGTAAAAGAGGAACAACAATGCAGTTATGAATGTGGGGGCAATGCCTGACGGTGAACTGCGTGCATTCTGACAGGCGCGTGACTTTGAAACGTCTGTATAGTCCTAGCAATCATTCACACATTATTAAGACTGTGGTCTCATTTAAGGAGCACCTATGAACTTTAGTTCAGACTCATTTCCATACTGGCTTCCAGCAATTACTAAAATTCTCATACAGCTTTTCGTGGCTCAGGTTGAGGCCACAGCAAAACACTACTCAATTTGTCTGATCACGACTGTGTTTCCAGTATCTCATTAGAAACTAGTACAGACCAAGACCAAGCAATACTGGTTCAACTACGCTCTCTGAATTACGTGACTACTTAAATGAGGGCCTGCAGCTTGTGGACAATCTAAAGATACAGCTGCATAGACTTCTGTACATTAGTATATTCATTTCCTGTTCCGGTAAGTCATATTCAAGGAGTCTAAACTGAAGGTTGGGAGAAAGAAAGAGGAAAAAAAAACAGATTTGCCAATTATAGTACTGACAGAATTTAAACAATAATGATCATCAATTTCGGGTTAGTCAAAGTTGCCCTCTGACTGGAAGAGACTTAGACCTGCTGATAAGCTGCCATGCAGAGAACGCACCTATTGAAAAAGATCCATGTCCTGGATATTCCGATCCTCTTCAGAGATTTTAGTGCTTTATTTGCCATTAGCTAAGGAAGAAAACTGCAGAAGAAAGCTGCAGACTTCTTTCCTTTGCATATATATCAGTGGTATACACTGTTTAAGGGGGGAAAAGGCTAGAAGCACGCAGGGGTTTTGGGAAAAAGAGAGCAAGCAGCCTGCTGCCATCAGACTCCAAAGCCCAAAGGCTCCTGCACTGCCACTCAGCCTCCACTAGCTTCTGGGTCCTCAGCAGCTGCAGGTAGCCCCCCACCAAGAATTAACATCATGTCTTCTCCGACACGATCATGGCTATGTGAATGGTTTGTTTTCATCATAGTGTGTGGGGGGTGGGGTTTTTTTTTAATATTTTTTTTAACGCTTACTGTTTTTACCTTCTAGGTCATCTATGCCCAGTATATCCCTATTTACTTCCCAATAAACATGGCTAAACCCTCCAAACCCTGGCTCCACTAAAATAATTATGCTTTGTGTCTCTATCACCAGCATTTGGAGATTAAAACAAAATGAAAGTCGCAATAGTTTTACAGCTCTCTCATAACTAATTCCCTTTAAAAAAAAAAGAAAATAAAGCAAGATTGTAAGAGATATACTTTTAAAATCTCAACATGACTCAAATCTTCCTCAGGCTTTATGAGCAAAATTAAGTTTGTTGTTAATTTTTAGTGACAAACTATTTACAATAAAGTAGCTTTGATGAGGATTGAGAAAAGATAAGAGAGGTTCCCACAGGAGCTCCCATGCTGCTTTCCCTTACAAGCAGGAGCAGCCCCTCGCCTTTCCCCCTATGGTCTAGCTGCCTACAAAAGGAACATCCCCCCTGTGACCCATCTCCTTACTCTGCCCAAGTGAGCCAAGAGACTACAAAAAGCAGGAGATAACAGTACAAGAATGGCAGTAAAGACCTAAATATGATGTTCAGCGTAAAAATGGAAATCGGACAACTAGAAGCAGTTGTTTCCTTCTGTTCAAGGGCAGACAACCTTCCAGGAAGAGATCCGGTATGGAGGTGACAGCAGAATTTGAGCAAGGCTCAACCCAGATAAAACTATTACAATCAAAAAATCTAAGAACTCATATTATAAGCTTAATTTAACAAATGGCAACTGTACTACTTAAAGTATAGAGAGCATCAATTCCACTGTTTGCAATAATGCTTAGTGAATACATGTACTTAGTTTTATGAAGTAGAGCTCTAAAGCTTCTACGTGAAGCTTTAAGAAAATTTTAGTTATTGAACGTGTAATTTTAATTCCAAATACAGAGCTCAAGCTTATTTGACTTGTGAGAGATATTCAGCTTTTGCAAAATTGTGTATTTTTTCCCCGCCTGCCCTACTTATAGTAACATGCAGAGATTAGAAAAACAGTTATACAAAAGCTTTTTGAGATTTGGAAACTGATAAAACATTATGCTTGTTCATAACAAGTGATGAGCACAGAACAGCTACAGAACTTAAATTAGAGCTATAAAAACAATAAAGCCCTATATATTATTAAATAACTCAAAAATCACTTTACTATGCAATTTCCAAAAGTAAAAAACAAAAAAATGCTTATAGTTAGATACATTTAAACATGTACAATTTACCTGTAATGCCTGGACTAGAAGGGTTAGATAAGGGCTTGGTGCCTTCTGATGATTGTTCAACACCTTTGGAAAGGGATCCATCTACAAGTATATCAGTTTCATCTATGTCATCACAAGTTCCTCCAATCTGAAGGAAATGAAGTTCTCCACCTAAATTCATCACAGACAACAAAAGAAGCAAGTTTAGACAGGCATATGGTGAAACCAAACTCACAAGATAGGCTTCCAGTTGAAGTGCTACATACATAAAACAATAATTATATAACAGAGGAACACATCAGATTGTACATGAAGTGACACTTTGCCTTGCTACTACAAAATTTTTTCGGGAAGAATGCAAATCTGAGAACTACAACAATGCTAACTCCGATTGTGAATGGCATGAAAGGAAAAAATATATATATTTTGGGAGGGGCAGTGGTGTGTGTAAGTAACCAAACAAACCCCAATAGAAAGCCTAAATCATAACCACTACGACACTTCACATAATCCAAATTGCCAAAACCAGAAAGTCTTCCACTATGTCATTATCATTTACATACGGAAGAAAAAAAAAAAAAAAAAAAAATCCTAGGGAAGGTTTCCTGTAGCTTTTCTGATAATTGATTATTGAATGTCCTTCAGTACTTGACTAACCTGATGAAAAACCCTGCTTTGCAAGTTATCCAAGTAATTTGAAATAAAGCCGAGAGGATAAACTTAATGAAAATCCAAAATAGAAGCATAATCAGCAGGTTAAACTAGCAGCAGATCCAAAGGTTGGAGGAAAAAAGTAGTTCTAGTAAATAATTATAAATTAAAATACATATTATAAATTTWTATATATATATAAATAAATAATTATAATTATAAATGAGTTCTGCTGAGATCAAACAGCTTACAAAGGAGCAGTTTTCTTAAACAAAGAATTAGGGACATGTTAGGAAACATGGATCTTGACAGCTGCATTTGGTAAGAAGCCAAACCTCCATTTGTTTCCTGTTCTGGTTACTGCTCAAAGATCACAGCGATCTACACGATCCGAACCCGAGAACCTCCCGTGCCAGAAAAGGAGTAAGTACACCTCATGAAATGGAAGTTCAACATACTGCTTTCACCATCTGTCATTTTTACACCCTGGTGCAGGAGAAAGGCTGCAAAACTGCAAAGTTGTAGGCTTCTCTAAGGGAAAGTTAGGCCAAGGTATCTCACTTACCTCACTAAAAGAAAGAAAACACTCTGGAAGTGATCATTTGGTCCTCAAGAGAAGTTTCTGTTACTGCAGTGCGGAGTACACTGCTAATTAACAGGAACAACAACAACAAAAAAATCTGCCTTCCTGTTTTACTGATACTACGAGAGGAAGAGAGAGTTGTAATCCTTGGGTGCCTGCCAGACTCCAGCCCTTTTCTAATAGAATTTCTGTGCTAAGCTTCAGATTTCTTACTCCCTCACATTTGTTTTTAAAAAAGCTTCCACAGAGAAGTTTATGATAAACTTCAGAAATACAGTATTAGCCTATGAAATGATCCCTCTACATGCTTTGGTACAGTTTCCCAAACCCTGCAGGTGGGCTTTGCTTCTGTGCCACAAAAAGCAGCATTTGTTCTCGCAGAATATCAGAAGATGACTTTCCGATGATGCATGCTTCATTTATTTTTTAAAGATACCATAGCTTCTGATAGGCAGTGCCAGGAAAAATCTGTGCCAAAGTCAATGCTGATTTGTCATCCTTGCTTTAAGTTATTACTGGTGCGCCTGGTACTTTCTAATTCTACTCAGATAGTGAACACCCTAAGTGCTAGTTTACCTGAAGACTTCACTTCCTGACAAAGGTAATAAATGCTTCTTTTGCACTACTGAGAGGAAGATATGTAAGCTCACACTTGCTTACTCAGCAATCACAAAGGAGAATAATCAGCATACGTCATTATATGATGCTAAAATAATAGGTAACACATTCAGAATATTGGTAGTTTAATTCTGAATTGTATTTAAAAATCAGTAAATTGCTTGGAGATTGAATCCTTGGACCTAAGAATCTGATGGGTTACACAAACAGAACAAATGAATCATAAATCCATCTAAATAAATCCCAAGCTTCCTTTCAGCAAAATGGTGATCAGCTGCAGGAAAGCAGTATTGGCACAAAGTAGAGAACACTTCAGAGACTAGGCCACTGCAGTCAAAGCCAGTCTGGTGAAATGTTCAATATCCTGAACATTTTCTATACTCTAGTAGGAATTGGGAGTTTAACAACTGTCAACAGCAAGTCACAACCCAAGGATGTGGCTGAACAACACTGGAATAGTTAAAGGAATTTAAAAAACTAAGTCATACCATAGAAAACTATCCACAAACAACATATAGTCCTCACTGCTGGTTTGTAGAGAAAGGGTTAGCTCTGAACATACACTAATATATAACACTGGAAAAAACTCCTTCAGAAAGTTTCCCAAAAGCATCACTCCAACAGAATTTACACTATCCTTGGGGATTTAAGCTGTAAAATTCCATCCTGGACTACAAAAAAACAGAATGCAATTCAATAGGGACAAGTGAAAGCTACTCTGACTAGCTAGAAATAATTAACTGCACTGTTACAGGATGAAAAAAAAAATCAGCTAGCGAGCAGTTCTGTAGAAGAGGCTCTTGTGAGTCAGAAGATAAACCTGATTCAATTTCCTGCTTAAAAGTGCAAACATCCTACTGTATATATGCACAAATGGTATGTACAGCCTGCAGAGTTACTAAGGAATTCTTCTCTTCCATTCGAAGACATCTGTTGGATAACTGTGCCCAATTTTGGGTATCTCATCAAGAAACATGGACTAACTCGAGAGGGTCTTTTGCGAGAGCAACTGTTTCTTTTTCTTTTAAGCCCTGAGGAAAGTTTAAAAGAATTGAGGGTATTTAGCTYAAGGAAATAAATAGCTGGAGGAGCATACTATATAAATATACAAGAAGCTGTTTCTTTCTTCCTTTTTTGTAGCAATCTCTACCACGTCCACAAAGGATAGAACAATAGCAATGACTCAAATCAGCAAAGATGATTCAGATTAGACATTAGGGGGGGGAAAAAAAAACACAAGGACTGCATATATTAGAAGAAATTTCACAAGTAGGCTATTAAGTCTCCCATGTTGAAAATTTTCAAAAACATATTAATCTGTATGTCTTTCTGAAAGGATAAGTGTAATTGATCCTGACTTGAAAATGACCTCTTAGGATCACTTGCAAGACTAATTTTGGTATGGCAAAAAATTCAGCCCCTCCCTACCCTGATTAGCCCCCACCACCTATGAAGACAGAAAACTGCAAACACTTAACTGACTCCTGAACTTCAAATATGCCAACACAAAAAGCTGACAAAAGCAGAAGATAAAGCCTAATGACAAGGAAGACACAAATAAGATATACAAACAAAAATAGGTAACAGAAAAGCTATGGAGAGTATTAAATACACTAATTTGCAATGCAAAAGCAAGTAATCTGTTATAATTGAAAGATGTAAGATTTGGGGGAAGCCATTCTCAAACGGGTGAAAGTGCCATCCAGTTCTGTCAYGCTTGTGACAAGAAGTATTAGCATACACACTTTGGACAAGACCAAGCTCCAGTCTGAAAAAAATCACCACTTTACTGATACTTTCCCCACAAATAGGGATGACTAGTAAAACTCTTGTTATAATGGAACACTAGAGGCAAGAATTTAGGAGAAGCAGGCATAAAAGAAAGGACATTCAAAAAACACAAAACGGACACAAAGAAAAAAAATGCTTTTAAATCAAAGTATAAACCAACTGGTAAAATAAAAATTTACATGATTGAATAATTATGTTTGTGGTTTTTCTTCTTTTCCAGCCTCCAACTCTGAGCTATAGACAATAGGCAAGAGAACAGGTCTGATCTGATCCATCAATCGCAACATGCAAGAAACTCACTGTGTAACTTCAAAGGGAATTTTTGCCTGGAGGCTTCAGAGCAATATAGGTAAAAAAGAGAACCACTAAAATACAAAGGCAGTAAAGTTTTTCTTTCTTATGAAGAAAACAAGTAGAAAAACAGTTCCTTTTTTGTGTTTTTTTTTTTCTCCCCAAACTAAGTCTTACTATTTCCAAAGAATAATTAAGCCGAAATAATTTAAGAGCCACTTCTAAAAATCAAATTAACTCTCTGTTGAGAGAAGTTATGTTAGATGTAAAGCAAAACAATACTAGCATTTTACTAGAACTTGATATATGGAAACGATTTACTGCAAGACCCTCACTAGACACAGACATGCAAAAACCAAGATTTGTGAAAGAACTAGATTGCAAGTTTCAGGTGAGCACCATCCAAGAACGCTTCACCGCCTGAAACGATATTATGCACTCACACAGATCATACAGATTTTAACACCTACTCATCCATATACTAAATCAGACAGTCTGGGTACAAAGCAGCTGTTTTATCACAACGCCCTGAACATTTCCGCTTGTTGACTCATTTAGCTTAATTTGAACCACCACCTCACTTTCCAATTTCGCAACAGTTCTTCAGAGAGCTTTAGACACTGACACTACTGCCTTGTCAAGGGAAAACAACAAGAGCAGCGAAAGATAAATAACTGTCAATTTTAACAATATTTTAAAATACGTGCAGAAACACAAGTAAGCACAATTTTCAAAACTGTCAATACAAAATACAAGCACAGATTTGCACCTATATTTTAAATGGAAAGATACAGTTCAGAGAAGTTCCTCCTCGCACTATACTCTAAAGATAAGTTTAACAAAATTGCTTGATTGGCAAATATTGAGCTAGGCAGTGAAACTAAAGAAACAATCCGTAATACATCAACAAAAGAAAACAGTAGAATGTATACTCTAATTAAAAGGAGACCTTCCCTAATTTTTTTTGTAGGACTGTAATAAAAAAAGGAGTATTATTAGATGAAAATTGGGCTCCAAAGACTGCAGTGACATCTGTAGTTCTGGAAAATTATGCATTCAAGCCACATTATATCTGGTCCTCATCTTAAATACTTTAAATATTAGGCTTCAAATATCATCCCAGACTGCACCCCCGCTGTAAACGTATTCAAGGACAATAGCTGTCAGCCTACTGTATAGTTTTCTAATAGATGATTCAGTTATTTTGGATGTTACAAAAGCAGCATTTAAGCAAAGTTTTGTATTAATTACACAAGACAAAATGTTTAAAAACCTTTGTGTGACAACACATACAAAGCACTAATAATATGGATATTAACTAGCCTTTCTCCCTTGACCAGTGGAGAAAAAGATAGCAAAATACAAAGTGATTAAAGCCTATTATTTTTGCTTGAAAGAACTGGAACCGGGAGTATACTTACACACTTGCTTCCCCCAAAGGTCAACTACTACTGCTTTGAAGTGGAGTAAGAATAATTAATTATTCCTAAGCCACAAAGATTTAAGCACAGGGGATCTCAAATATAAGTCTCAGAAACATCCTCTAATAAAAACACCAAAAAAACCCCAAACCAAAAAAGAAGACACCATTCACAAAGTTTTTTTTCTTTCAGCTATATCTTAAGGGCAGCTATAGGAAGAGATATAATCTACCAACAAAAATAGCATGTCAAAGCAAAAGCAGCAGAAAAAAAAAAATCTGGATATTCTATATGTCAGAACTTGCAGGTGTTAAAGTATTTCTTTGCCCAATCTTAATATCTGAACAAGTAAATAGTCAAGTATTATGCTGCTGCTCTTCCAAGCATTTCCAGGGCCTATAGGTTCCAAAACTTCTACTTTAATGTATTTTCACTCATGTCACTGCACTAAAACCTACTTGTTAGAATGATTAACATTTAATACTTCAATTAACTTAGTCATTCTACTTTCAACATGTTTTTCCCCCCCTCAACGTTCAACTTCCTAACCCTGTCAGACTGCAGGCACCATCCCATRCATGGTAGTTAATATAGAGGAGCAAAGACCACAAACTCTGATTTTGGATGAAGCTCCCAAAAAATGTATTTAAGAAAAAAAATTCTCCAGCCACCTGGCAGATCAGCAAGCTATTTGACCCACTTACAGTAGGCAATTTAAATGACTTTTATGATTCAACAAAAACTAATCAAAATCTCTTCCTTGTATCAAGATAATCAAACGTACAGCAAGTTCTAGGATAAAAAAAAGTTGCTGTGGTGTAAGTCAAGGTTTTTGGATGACTTTTCCCTTTAGTATTCCTGAAATTTTAGGTTGTGTAGCTATTTATAAACAATAAACAATTAAGATAAGAGTCATTCTTTAAAAAGCTTCAGCTCTGCGGAGAAGGACCTAGGGGTTCTGGTGGACACCAAGTTAAGCATGAGGCAGCAATGCGCCCTTGTGGCCAAGAAGGCCATTGGTATCCCAGCCTGCATTACGAAGAGTGCTGCCAGCAGGTCAAGGGAGGTGATCCTCCCCCTCTACTCAGCCCTGGTGAGGCCACATCTGGAGTACTGCGTCCAGTTCTGGGCCCTCCAATACAAGAGAGACATGGAGCTACTGGAGCGAGTCCAGCAAAGGGCTAGGAAGATGATTAATGGACTAGAGCATCTCTCAGATGAGGAAAGGCTGAGAGAGCTGGGCCTGTTCAGCCTGGAGGAGAGAAGACTGAGGGGGTATCTTATCAATGTGTATAAATATCTGAAGGGAGGGTGTAAAGAGGATGGGGCCAGACTCTTCTCAGTGGTGCTCAGCAATAGGATGAGAGGCAACAGGCGCAAACTGAAACACAGGCAGGTCCGTCTGAAAAGGAAAAACTTCTTTCCTGTGAGGGTAACAGAGCACTGGCACAGGTTGCCCAGAGAGGTTATGGAGTCTCCACCCTTGGAGATATTCAAAAGCCGTCTGGACATGTGCTGTAGGTGACCCTGCTTGAGCAGGGGGGTTGGACTAGATGATCTCCAGAGGTCCCTTCCAACCTCAACCATTCTGTGATTCAAATTTTGGCATAAAAGAGTTAGGACTCTAGGCTTTAGACTTATCTAGTATTGGACCCTGAAATCCAGACTCCTGTTAGAGGTTGGTCCCTGAATATTTATGACTGCTTTAGACTTCTCTCAGGAGTGAGAAAAATTACCCAGCAGAACTGACTGAAAAGCTGTCAAAAAAGAATAGAAATTGAAAGCTAAAGACATTTAAACAATGAAAAYAACTGATTTTGAAATTCAAGTTTCATGGCAGAACAGAAAAACAAGTTCTAAACAGAGATGTGGTGGATGTAAGTAAAAGACAAGAGTTATCAATCAGTACAGAAATGAAGAAACATCATAGTAGTATATTGAAATGGGAAACCTGAGGGCAGAGGGATGTCTGTGGCTTACAGGACTAAAGAAAAATAAAATCCCAGTCATCTTAAATGCAGTAAGAACAAAAGAAGTCACAGCAAAGCTATTTAGAAATTACTAGATGGATATGACAACACTGTCAGAGAGGAAAAAAAAAACCACAGATATTTACTAAAAAAGCAGAATGATGTGTTTGTCTGCTATGAGGAAGATAAAGTAACAGTCAGTAACAGAGGTGGTGATTATCTAGGCAGTAGACACAAATACTCCTACACTCACAGAATAAATGCTCCCAAATCAACAGACCTGCATAACTTTACACTCAAGGTCCTAAAAACAGGTTTAGATAACACTAAACCCTACAAAAACGTAATTATATATGCTAATACTGGATGGGAAAGTACCATGCACAATAACAATAAGCCCTTTAACTTGTCATTAATCTTAAAGCAGAATACACACCCAAGAAAGCCCAAACAGGTATTATACAAGATATAATGAATAGTAGACTTCTATGGATAAAATGCTTAGCAATTGTTTTTCTAAATGAGTTTAACTTCAATCAGCAAAGTATAGATAAAAACATAATGGCACAGATTCGATACATTAACAATTTTCACAGGCATTTAACCTGATAGCATGACACAAAAAAAGAGTTCCATTTTAAACAGGAAAAAAAGATGCAGAAACAGTTTAACTGACATTTCTTCAAAAGTAGTTCTCAAAAAAAGAACAATTTAGTAAATCTGGATGTTTATATTAGGAGTCTGCAAATATCAATACTAGCTATTAATACTCAATGTCTTCATCCATATTAAAAAAGTAAACAAAAAATTGCTGCTAAAACTCATGGTAGGTAAGTGATAAAGACAGGGTCCTTAAGAGCCATGCAGTTCTCTCACAGGAGAACTATGTAATTAACATGCCGTGTCTGTGAAAGAAGAAATGTGTCTTTTTAAATTCTTCTAGTAAAGAGAGAGAAAAAGATAATGAAGTTCAACATGGTATTGATGGGAGTTTGTCTGAAATGTGTGAACAGCCCATCAGCTCAGCTTCACAGAGACTCTTTCCACCACCACTGCAATGAAGTGCAGGGGAATTAGGAAAGACATTGGCTCATCAAGGAATTCGGAGCCGTAACCTCTGCACTGATGTGACACAAGGAGGCACGACTAGGGAGGGGACACCTTCTACTACAAAGTACCAATCACCTGGACTTGAGCTACCCATCAAAGTGTCACCCCCAAAATGTTTTCTGTCCATTTTTAAAAAGGATTTGACAACTCTGCATAGATGGTCTGGCTCTCACAGTTAAAGATTAATCCCAACTGCAGAAAAGCCCAAGCAGAATCAGCAGGCCTATGTGAAACAAGACACAGGTTTCATAACTGATCACTGGAATAAGATATAAAAGCATTTTCTTCCCTACCCTCTTGAATAACTCCAATTACATACAGGAGGCATTTCTCTGAAGCACAGATATCCAGTACAGGAATAATTACATACAAGAATTACTTTTATTTGTTTAGGACTTAAGCAATTCTGTAACACTACCAAAACAGATTTACTAGTACACTGGACATACCCAAGAGATGTTCCCATTTTAGAGATTAAAATCTATATTTAAGATGAGGAATTAACTAGAGCCTGCAGTCCTGTTCTCTAGAACAGGACTAAATTGTATATAAACTCGATGGAATTTGTCTATTACTATTTTGAAACTTATGTTAACATTCTATAATATAATTCAAACACTGTCAAATAAAGCATTTTAAAAGTTTTTAAAGAAAAGTCTTACCTTTGGTGCACGCACATAATCTGTCTGTGCCCGAACAGTATATCACAGAAACAAACATATCTGGTTCCTCTGTGCCCTCTTTTTTAGGTGGCTCCACTTTGGCCAGAATTTCAAAGTTTGAAAGATCTAGTATTTTTACATATCCTCCCTGAGTAGTTATTACCAGGTGCCCAAGAGTAGAGATCTCAGATCTTCTCTCTCTCCCACTGCTATTTTTAGAAGTCAATTGCATTTCCTCCACAGGCTCCTCACAGTCATCCTCTCGATTATCCAATATATCTGGTGGGAGCAAAATCATTGAGGTAATTGTGTCTTGGGGGTCTTTGATATGCTGGATTTTTACTGGTTCCTCCTCTAGGGTAACTATTCTAGTGGCATAATTCATTTTATAAAGCACTAGATATCCACCACTAACACTTCTCTGTTCAGGTTGAATTATTAAAGGAGTTGGTACATCTGCTGGTGACTCATGTTGGATTACATCGATACTTGTGCCATTCACTACAGTAAGACTTGATTCTAGTTCACCCTTTCTTCTATTACATAGTGCCGAGTTTAATTTATTTAAATTATTCAAGGCCTCTACTTGATTTATTGCACTCAGAGATTCAACAGGGCAAGTCCGCAGTCCTACTAACAAATGAACTCCATCTGCACAAGGAGTGATCGAATCTACACACAGGTTCTCCTCCTCTGCAAACTTTGGCAGACGCAGGCACTGAACCAAAGTCCCAGGTTTGGGAACCACAGAGCTCCACTTGTCCGAGTCCGGAGAAGTTAGGTTGGCTGCTGCATCTGCAAACTGCTGAATATAAGTCACAGGGGGATCCTGTAACAGCAACTGTTCCTGACTGTCCAGCTCCATTTCAATGATCTGTGGAACTGTGAAACCATCATCATGTATACTTTTACTCATAATATTGTTCATTTGTGAAAAGAGTTTTCCTGCTTTTTCATCAGACTCCTTAATGCTGTATAGCAGCAATACAGGTAAAGTCCTCCGTACCAGAGGCGAATTCAGTTCTGAATTAGTGCAGGATTCATTGTCAGTTGATCCCTGCTCCGAGACACTCTCACCTCGAGTCCTGCTTAAGCCATCCAGTGACCTTTGAGAGTTACTGCTAACAGGAGAGGTAGCAGGTGATTTGTACATTAACAGACCCCCAGCTAATAAACAAGGAAAGGGAATGTTGTGTTGTTCTAGATGTTTTTCCTTCATCTTTTCACTCTTACAGTTGGCCAAACATGGGTTTGCCCCAAGTTCTTCCAGATCCTTAACCGTGTCTTCCAGGACATTTGCAACAATTTCCCATTGAAGTTTCTCAGGCTGTTGAAGAATGCTGAGAGCTGTTATATCAAGGCTGACTTCCATGGTTTCTTTTTGTGATGTATGCCCTTTAAAACAAAAAAAGGCTAACATAATATATGCACAGAAAAAGAGTCAAATTACTTATGTTATGGACTTGTTTTCATAATCAAGCAATAAGTCACTGCTGTACAGATTCATTATGTTAAAACATTCCATATGTTTGAGATCTGATAGTCGCAAAACAAAAGGCCTAGAAACATTCCTTCCACACTTGCTAATGGTTCTCCTTATTTTATCAGCAAGAATGAAAGTAAAGAAAACAGGTCTCCCAATAAACAATCTTATCTTTCTGACAATTTCTACTTGGGCTAGTCCACCATAACAAAACCCAACTAATCTAATCAACTCAATTCATGTTCTGCCCTGTATCATTCCCCTTTCGAAACAGCCCAGCACCATCAAGAATCTGTAACACTGCAGATTCATTCTTCATTCCTAGTTGAAAAACACATTTTACTCTGAAACTTGACAGTTCCCATCATCTAACAGACCACCTAATATAAAGAGCTCCAACCTACAATAAAACACAACACAGTAAACACTGAAGAGAAGCCTGATCAAATTGAACAGTACTGCAATAACAAAAATAAATCAGAAAAGTTCAACTAAATAATGCAAAGATTTAATTGATTACAAAGGGCACAGCACAAACCCAGAGAAGAGGGGACTGAAGCATAAATGACAGAGCACCATCTTTGCAACAATTTATATTGAAGAAAAAAAAAAAAATTTTCACATCTCCAGTCTATTCCCTTGTGCATATGCATGTGCACGTTTTTTCCCCACTTGCTAATCCTCATTCAAAGGTATAAACTAGATTATGCAAAGTAAGCACGTAATCTTTTCTCCCACCAAAATTTCTGTGTATACCTCTAAGAAAATAATATAAAAACACTATGCACAGCACTGTTCTGCTTCCATATGARAGTTTCATTCAGGAAAAGAGAAAAAAGTAAATCTAGGGTGTACACATACATGGAAACAACCAAGATTCAGGAACTTTCTGGCAATCCCCTGAATTTAAAGGGTTTTGTACAGCTGCAATTTGTTCCTGTCCTAAGTAAGTTCCTTTGACTTGGTTTGTGTGTTTTATTGACAGCAAGATAACCAATGCCTGTTGTCAAATAAGGCATTTATTAACCAATGAAGTAGGGTTTTTCTTTTCCTGTATCTAATCTCCACCAAACAAACGACGACTTAACTACTGGAAGGTAGACTTTCCAGGTCAAAATTTTGTTTCCAATACAATGAATATAATATCCTTTGTTTCTGGCAGAGCCTTTTAAAGAGCCTGAGATGAACAATTTCCCTCCTGACCTGTAAACTGATACATGGATCAGATATAACCTACCTGTCACAGATTCTGATCTGGAATGCTCTTCACTGTCTGAATCCTCCAATAGATCATCACTGAAAAAAACGAAAAAATGAGACCAGGTACACTGTAGCTGCCTTTTATAAAGTAAATTTTAAGATTTAATTAATTAAAAAATAAATTGTGCACTACAACACCGGCATTTCTTTTAGTCAGAACTGTATATCCACTGGTCAATTGATCACAGACAAGACAATGATTTTTTTTCCCCCCCTCAGTCACTGAACCGGTAGACCAGCTTTCCCTTTGCCTCATTCCACTATCGTATTCTCAAAAACTCAAACATAAACTGAATGAAAAGGAAAGCCAGTTCTCAGCACTCTTTCAAAAAACCAAAAAACAAAATAACAATCAAAAAACCCCTTCTGTCTAAAAACTGATGCCCCCTTCTTCAAAGTTTGTCAAAATATTCTCTGAAAGGTAGAGCTCCCAGAGTGGTCTTCAATTCTATCAAAGCAATTTTGTAGCTGGTATGGAAACTGCCATGGCTCAGAGTAGTCCTGGTCTGGTCATACATAGCATTTTCCTTCCACAGCACAGCGGCTACCAACAGCTGTTTTATCAGCATTCATTCCTTGGCTCAAAGTACCCGAACATACTTTGACTTCCTCTGAGCTCCTCCTTAAAGAGGCAGCCTACAAACACTTGGTTGCTTTTAAAAATATTATCAGATGAGTCATGTTCTCATAAAAGCAGATTCTATTCAAGCACCTCTTAGAAAGGAATATGCCCTTCAGTGTATACAATCGGTTGCTTTTCTTTGTGGAAACTGCCACATGTTTGCACATTCTTGATTCAGATCTCAGCATCATTTCATCAGTAGTTCTAAGAATATATGAAGCTTTTACACATCTGGCTTTCCTAAATAGAAGAAAATTTCCTATTACAGGATCCTTACACACAAGAACAAGTAGGGCCTTTGCAGCTTCAGGTATAATAAATCATGGCACCAAGTCAGAGCCCACACTTAAACAAATCGGATACTTCTCTCAGGCCCCAGGAACAGATCTGTTTTGGATCAAACCTGATCAATGTTCATTTCACTACAACACAGTGACATTTCAATACTTCCACTCTCATCCAGCCTTCCCTTGAGATTTCAGTATCATTTTTAATGACAGAGATAATAAATTTCATATAGATAAAGTGAAGTGAAAGATACTTAGTCCTGAGCAGTACCATTGTACTATCCTTTGACCACCTCTTTATATTGGCTTAATTCTTTAACTTTCAAGTGGTTTATAGCGTTAAAGCTACATTAAAAGTCTAGGCTCCAGCAGCTGCTGGCAATGAGCAGCTGCTAGGCCCTAAGCTCAGATGTTGCCTAGTTTCCTACACACTCTTCAAAAGAGCAAGCTTCTTATATGCTCTACAGTTCTGTAGGAACCACGGCAGGCTTAAAAACAACCTTGCTACCTGTGCAGGTAGCAAAACTGTTACTTTCCATGATGTTGAAGTTAAAAGAAGAAACATTGAGAAAACTAGCAAGACTCCTCAAACACCTTTTTTCCTGAGCTTTCTAACAATGATTTGCTCATCTGTGTGAGTTTTGGTGATATGAGGAAGGAGTTCCCAGTAATACATTGTAACAAGCATAAATGAAAGAATATTGATTCTATGTGTATACAGATATCTATCAATAATGCATTTTCTCACATGACACTTTCTTAGCAACAGTGTACCACCTAACTTATTTAAAAACTTGTGATAGGACTGTCTAGTGGTTTAACATCCATATGCATGAGTTAAAGATACAAATAAATAAAAATTTCTAGCACATCCAAATACTTTACTTTCAGTAGTCTATACTTTCAAAGCCTGAAATGCATAATCCATAACTAAAACGAAACGTTGTTCTCAAACTTTTATTCCTCACTATTTCTCTGCCTCTCACGTATGTACAAGTGGAGTTTCCTGGAACATCAGCACATGGCAGCAATGAGATTTGGTACTGCTCCATTACTGGAGGATAAAGACTGAAACAGAGTAAAACGAAGCTGGCTTCAAGGACAACTTCGGCAACTTTTTTATCCTTATGTATCTGAACACTATTCAACACTTAAAATTTTTTTTTCTCATCTCCACGAAAAGTATAATAATCTTAACAATCTTATGTTCCACAAAGCATGACTTAACTAAATGACATTTACCACCTACACAGCAACATTTTACATTTTCTGATGTTGAAGATTAGCATACCTGTCTCCTTCTAATTTTGGTATATCTGAGCAGCTAGATGAATCTTCTAGCCAAGCTAGTGTTGGTCTCCTTGAGTCAACCCCTGAGCTCTGTTCTCCTGATAACATAAGCTGCTGCACGATAGCTGGATCATATGCATTGATCTCAAATTTTAAGTGGACCTAAAAAAATAATAATTAAATAAAACAGAAGTGACCTTTGATTTAAATTGAGATATGCCTCATCAAAAGTAATTAGTTAATGAAAAAACAGTTGCATATGTTGTATACCTTCATAAGTTTGGAAACATCCCATATGCAGATCTTTCCTCGTTTTGTTGCAGCAGCTAGGAAATGAGGGCAACTTCCAGATCCAAAGCAGGCTATTCTGTCAGTGCCATCTGTGCAGGGAAATTGTGCCGGACTTGTTGCCAGTGTGACTGAAAGAGGTACATTCTGAGTGTGCTCACCCTTGACAAATGGGCAGTTTGGGGAATGTCTCTCATGTTCAGACCTTTTCATATTAAAAACAAACATATCACACACCGATTTCTTACTGTAAAGAGTACACATATCATACACAAACTTAGTGCTTGAAATGAAGCCGAAACCAAACTGTTTGAACTGTATTACAGTCAACCGTAGAAGAGAGTGGTGAAGCTACTAACCCTATTTCCACAGCTATTTCTCAATAGCAGACTATATTAAAGCCTTTGACCATTTAATGGATATTCACAATCATACAGAAGAATCTACACACAATGCTCTTAAGATAATTAGTCATAAAAATTAACCATAAAAGAACTGTTCTATAGGCAGTAGCCCATCATGTCCTCATGAAGAAAAGCAAGCAGATTAAATTCTACAGAACGTACATTAGAAGAATTCTGATGTTATGAGAAATTATTAAGCAGTCTTAATAAGAGGAAATGGTGTCTAGTCTTGCATTATACATCCACACATGCAAAAATCAAAATGAAAGACAGTCCTAAATGACCGACTGACCAATAAGCATGAAAAAGACCTTCTGATCTCAATATATACAGAAGACAGAGACATGGCAAAGAGTAATTACACTGCTACAAAATGTCTAGAAACTAACAAGTACAAGGAAGAAACAAGGACTATGAGGATAATATTACAGAGAAAAGTTTCCCGTTAGTCAGGAGCCTGAAATGATCAAATAACGATATAAATTACAAAATAATCAAGACAAAAACTAGACTAAGGTTCCTTTTTTAAGTCAATTTAAGGTCCTGCATTTCTGCCACTATGCGCAGTTTTAACTCGTTCTGGAAACTAGTAACAAATCTTGCAACTTGATATAAAGGGCAAATATGCACTGCATGGCCACTGCACTTTAAGAACTTATCACCTATTGTCACATGCATACAGAAGATTGAGTTCAGATCTTTGTAAAGAAATGCTAGCTGTCGTCTTTATCCGAAAAGAAACAAAATGAAATACCAAATCAGAATTAAGAAATAAAACCAACTACAACTTCCTGGTTTTAGTATCATGCATAAGTTTGATACAGTACAGGGAATTATTTTGCCATTTGTTCTATGGAATCATTTTTGAAATCCACTCTTGTCATTGACACTCCCTAAGCTCACCAGAAATCCTGGCCAGATATGTTGACCTTTRTCCTTCAGGTTTTCTAATCTCATTAGCATAAAGCTAAGTCTACTCCAAATATAATTAAACTTACCAAGGTTCATCTGTAGGCTCCCAGCATACCAAACACACACTACAGGTAAAGCACATGGCTCTGTCATCTCCTGATGACGCAGGCTATAAAATAAGAAGAAACACTTAAAATGTATATAGCATGCAATACAAAACACATTAAGCAGCCTTCTTCTTCTAGTGGCATTGCAAAACACTACATCACATGTATACACTGCCAAAAATTACAGATTAAAGTGGCAATATCTCACAAAAGAAATAGATATACCATCCTTACTACAGAAGAGATCCAGAATCCAGAGAACCTGTGCCAGCCACCGGATAAAAACCACATACAAATAGAGCAGAACTCAAGTGAACAGCACCACTGCTAAGACTTCTTCTTTGGGACAGGCCCACAAGGTTCCAAAAACATACAGCCTCAACAGAATTTATCTGCACATCTGCATGCTTGTAAAAACACAAGTTAAATAAGCATTTCCTATTATGCCTTCAATCTGCCAGAATATAAAGCAATATACATCATTTCACTCCTCTGCAAAGAACAGTTGTTACTAGCTGAAGTGACAAAGGAAAAGAATGGAATTTTCCACTTCTCTTTAAACTTAGCATTTTCATTATCACCTTTCAAGTCAATGAGATATACGTGGAAATATGCAGATTCAATTCTAACATATTAATTCCCTGCATTTTTCCTCCTGAACAAGCAGTTTTCAAGAACACTTGAGAAATTTTCCAAAACACATTATCCACCAGCACCTAGCAGGCTTTGCAGTTGACTTCATGAGGCAGATAATACTGACATCAAATAATATATACTACCTAGCCTTCATTACGTAAATCCATATAACAACAAAAAATTTATTTTAGGGTAAAAATAAAAAAGAAAAATGGAAATAGGCAAGAATATTGGAGAAAAAAGTTGAGGCTAAGTCATTAAGCCAAATAATTAAGTAATATAATCTAGATCTGCCTTCTGTAACACAACAGTTTYAAGTCCCACTAGGAAAGTATAGTTACAGAACACTGACATCAGGCTTAGTGCTTTTTCTGCTTTACTTGCAGAAAACCTGTCTAAAAATAAGGATACTTGCTCAACAATCTAATGAGGAGAAAAAGAGATGCTGTGTAACAACCAAGTACATCTTTGTTGTTGATGTTGTTGAATCCAGATAAATTTGCATACTTAAGTGTTATATGCTGAATCTCACAACGTTTTATGTGCTCAAAAGAAAAAGAAAAAGAAAAAGAAAAAGAAAAAGAAAAAGAAAAAGAAAAAGAAAAACTTTGGAAAAGAACTCTCAACGACAAACTTGTTCATTACTGTTTCTACATCTGTGTAGGAATCCATGAAGGACTTTAAAAAAAGAAAATAAATAAATTTTTAAAAAAAGTCCTTGCCAAAGAAGCAAATACTAAGYATAACTAAACCTTTTACCTGGTGATAGAACCCAGCTTGAGCCATAGGATCTGGCTGTGCCCACCTATAACCCACATGAGGCCATGAGGTGAATGTCTCCCGTCTATTAGCTTCACTATACATCAAAGACCTAGAAAAGTAAGAAAATTAAGTTACCCAAAGCTGCCACATAAAATAAAAAAAAATTTAAACTACTTCTGAGATTTTTTTTATGATTTATTGATTATTAGAAATATGGCAGATAACTACCTGTAACTTATATGTAAAGTTATCATTAAAAATTATAGAAAAGTAACAAAATTCTCTCACTTGGTTGCCTAAAGTATATCCTCAGCAAAAGACCAAAAGCAATACAACAAGCTACAAGCTTTAAAAGCAAGAACAATGAACAAAATAAGTTTCCATGTAGCCTTTTTCATCTGACTTCAGAAAAAACAGATAGCCAAAGCTACTCTGCATTTAGGGAAGATGCAGAGTAAGGCCCAATGGAGCTGCCACAAAGTTTTCACCACTATGACAACTACTGCAGAATTTTGGGTTTATTAAGTGAATAGATATGAATATTCATATTTTGAAATAGACCCAAATTGGTATTTTAGGCTTAACTGAATACACTGTACAAAACCCCCCTAACATTTGGCATTCATTGCATGCTATAATACTTAAAAATTATAAGCTATTAAAATCAAAAAAATGAAGCATTCTGTAAATTCAACAGCTACAAAGAAAAGAAGCTTCTCTCTTTTCCAACTTTCACTGTTAATTTTCAGTGCATGTCCTTCATCTGAAAGAGTACATAAGAAACAACTATCAGGTTTTTTTAATCAGCTTTGACAAAAGTTATCCAGTATCATCCCATAATTCACCATCCTCCATGGAAAGGAGTATACGGCTGGAAGAACTGGTGCTGCTAGATGGAGGAGTACCTCTTTTCTTGTTTCTTCACCTCAAAGACACTCTTGAATAGTGTCAGTCTTGTAAAAGAATGATTATATTAAATGTTTCCCATCAAAGTAGTAAACTATCCTTGTAGCACCCATTTAAGGGTTGTCTTAACTTGACATCATACCATCTTAACAGACAGATCTCAGAGAGCTCTAATCATAAAAGCAATATGGCAGATAGAGTTAGACCTGAAGATATGGGGACGCGATAAGTTTTATTAAATTTTTTGAGCTGTGAGAAATTATAGTAATCTTTCATATAAAAACTTTCAAGAAGGCATTAATTTATAGCCTTAGAAGATTTATCAGTGTTCTAACTAGTCTTGGCTTATGAAGATTTAGATAACGGGTTAAACTTGCCTACTTACAAAGCACCACTCAGATCAGAAAGAGAACAAGCAATAGCTGATGAGGTAAAATCTTCTGATCCCAAACACATAGTAAGTGATTAGAAAGTTCAGAAACAGTATTTATATGCTGCAAAGGTAACAACTCTGTCCTCTAAAAAACATAAGCATGGATGGACATAATTCTATTATGAAGAACAAGGAACTGATTGTATGATGTAGCATAGCACGTATGCCCCACCTTCAGTAAACGAGATGTGTGCTCGCTTTGCATTCAAAAGCGGTCTGAATAAACTCTTAAACCTATGCAATTTCTGAACATCTTAACGTTACACTTCCAGTAAGGTTTACAGTACTAGCTTGAATACTGCCAGTAACTCTGGACCAGAGCTAGTCATTTCTAAGTGACTGTAACTCTGGACCAGAGCTAGTCATTTCTAAGTGACTGTTCAAATACAACCATAACCTAACATTATGAAGAGTAAAGCCTGGGTGAACACCACATTCCCATGTCAAAACACTAGCTAGGAATGCAAGTTTAGGGCTGCAACTGTAACCTTTCTGAAAGTCTGCTTGAGAATAAGAGCAAAGGGAATTCAATCTGACTGGCACTAAAGTTAAAATCCAGACATGGCAGTCTTTGAGCAACCATAAATGTTTCTCTAAATTTACTAATATTTAAAGTACATTGTGCACTAACCATTTAAACTAGCTGTACAGGTAAGAACAAGAAAAATACAGAATAGGACTAATTCCATTTTTCCTTTGGCAGAGAAATCAAAGTCACCTAAGAGCTTACTCTGATCCAAGTAAGGGGTCAAATTCATCATTTATTTTGTCTTAATATACCTGTCCACAGATCGACCAGGTCCCACACCAAGTTCAGGTCGCGCGCTGGGTAAGAGGTAAGATAACCTATCCATCACAGAGGATGCTACAGGTAAGGCAGCAATATTTTGATTTATCTTCTTGAGTTCATTTACAATGGCACTGGCGACAGACTTCAAAACATGATGAGGAAGGTGGAACATAACCGTTGCCCACTAAATTAAGAAAAAAAGTGTCCAGTTTATATTTAAAAATTGTAACATATAAATGACAAATAGCTCACAAAGGTGTCAAAAGCAAAACAAACACACATGTTGCACTCCCTGTAGATCTGAATGAATTTAAGAATTAATACAAGAGTGGACACACAAAAGCAACATGAATATAATGCAAGGAAAGCTAGTAACTTCAAACTTTAAGCTGAGGACCCTGTTAGTTTCTTCCTTAACAAGCAAAACATCACATATAAGAACTAAGGATCACATATTACCTTTCATCCTCTTCAAATGAAATCCATTACACTACATCAAGCATTTTGCATGCTTCCACAATGGTGGCCAAACAAGCTARACTTGGTAATCCGTGTTACGTAGGAGGGAGACAAATTCTTACCTTTGCAACTTTATGATTTGCTGCTGTTTCATGTGAGGTATTTTTTAAACCATCCTTCAGTTGTGTGATGAATAAATCGTATCCCTCTGTGCTAGAAACATCTACTTTTTCTATGCAAGCAGATAGCAGCTGCTGAGCCTAAAATACAGATGCGCAAGAAAAGTTATTGTCCAGGCTAGATAGCTACACATGAGATTTATACCTGTTTCATTATTCCGGGAAATGTAATTTAGCTTGCCCTAACTTACCATATGTTATATCAGGATAATTCCCACTAAATAAATAAATAAATAGATAGATTAATTAATTAATTAATGAAAAACTTGAGCTAGCAGTTCCAAACTTTGCTTTGTAGCCCATTCAGTGGATAAACCGTTGCAATAAAGTCAGTAATTATTGCAAATCCCCTCATGTAAAACAATGTTAACCATGTTAGCAATACAAACAATTAAAACATGGCATATATTAAAGCCAAGCAAAAAGGAACCACATCTACAACCCAATTCCCTTCAAAAGGATTCATTCAGCTTCAGGGACAGAAGTGAGAGCAAGAGCAAAGCCCACAAGTCTCAACATTTTTCTGAGCAGTTTTATCTATTTTAAAAAAAGCAATATCAAGAAAAACAATTTTGTAAAAAAGAAAATAAAAAATAATAAAAGTCAGAGAAACTGCTTACAATGACAATATAATTACTGAAGCTGAAAAATGAGGCAGAAAAAATGAGCTAGTTAACCTAGAGAATTCTTACAACTCATAAATAATGCATCTAGAAAAGAACACTATAAACATCCATTTATAGACTTTTTTTCTGCCAAGTCCCACCTGTTTCTAGTTTACCCCACTGTCTGTTAACTTCATGTTTACAGTTAAGATTTAAAAGTACATTTTATTTGCAAAGTATAAAGCATTATGTAGCAGTTGTTAAACAGGCTACATCTGAAAAACGTTATATAAAATCTTTCCAGTTCCAAGCAAAGGGAAATATTTCCCAAGGGCAACTGCCAGCCTCTACTTTAAGCAGCCAGGCACCATTCTAACAGAAGGACTGAATGACCACTTCTAGCCAGTTACCACTACATGCACACAGTTTCTTGCCTCTTTCTTTCTTTTCTTTTGGGTGGGATGGGAGAAAGAAGTGGGATAGACAAGGGAGGAAAGGCAGAAGCAAGTCAAACGAGTTCCTTAGTTAAGGCTGTATCTGTTTCTTAGATTTCAATAAAAGGACAATGAAAATTCCCATGGCATCTCATACTTGCTAAGTTTCTTGCAGATGGCAGCAGATCAACCGAAGGGCTGTGCAAGTCTACAATTTGACCAAGTTTTAGGGGGAAGACACCCTGGGTCTGGGCACCTCCTCTTTAACAGCAAAGGTAAGAACTGAAGATTGTTATTTTTCCTCCCATCACACTGATTTGACCTTGAACTCCCCAAATCTGTTTTTATTGAACTATAATATTTTCCAATTTCTAAAGAAAGGACCTTTACAGAAAAGTGCTGCTCTCCTAAACTTGGAAGAAGGGTCTATAAACTGTTTTTGAAATACATAAGAATCTTTAGCTAAACTGACACAAACTTATTGTTTGTCCCGAACCATATTGTGAGACTGTAAACAAGCAGCAAAACTTATGAAAGGAAATGCTGACTTAGGTCAGTCTCTTCATATTCAGCCACACCAAGATTTTTGTAGTTACCCTCTAGGCACAAAAGGGGTAAAAATAATGTCAGTAGCAGCAAGCCTGAGGAACCTGCAAAGCTCTCTTCAGAGACCTCTATGAAGTGATATTTTATTGCTGTCACTCCTACTCAAGACAAGGAGTTAAAAACAAACCCACTTAACACGCATTCTTGGGTTCACAATAAGCACCTATTATTCAGTGCTCCAATAGCATATAAATACATCAAATCATTGCTAAGGAGAAGTTTTTGTCGATGATGTATCATTCAATATAAATTTATTTCCTACAGAGATGAGTGGGAGGTGCTTTTCTCAGAGTGCTTTAAAGATCCAGAATCTGGATCTAGTAGTCTGGTTTTGTATTTTTCACTGTATGCGCTATTCTAAATATTAGTATTGGCAGATGCTCTTCCCGAACATAAAGAATTAAAATAAACTGGCTTGTGATTAAAGTTTTCATACAGATTTACTTCCCTCCTCTATTTCTTCATTATCACTGAAAGATGAAAGCTACCCTCCTCATCCCGTATGGTCTTAGAAYAGAAGAAAATTCAGCTAATACTAAGGTACACACTACCTAACCTAATAATTGCTAAACTAGCTGAAGGTAAACCAATGCAAGAAAGTCCTACACATTACACTGTAAGCAAAAATACATAGATTAGATTCCTCTAAAGTGATACTAACCACTTGGTTATATTGTCTCAAACCATAAAGAACCAGAAGGACATTACTGTAGCCTTGATTGTCCAAGCATAAAAGGGAAGCCAGGTTTGCAGAGAGAAAGTCTTTTATTAGGCCAGATGACCTAGTTGGAAAAGTTAAATTCCAGCATAAGTTCTTCAAATGTAGCAATTAACTGATCAGCATATTAATTGATCTTTTTAATTGACTTTTTTCGCTGAAAACCTAAAACCAAAAAATCCAAGGAAGCCTAGTAGTCCAGACTGCAACTTCTAGAATAGCATATRGAATTCATACCTAAGCAGTGGCAAAGCTCTGGAACTGAGTCCTTATTTCTAGTCACTGAGAAGTTCTTTCTTCTGAAATAATGCTCTCCTGATGAGGCAACTTCCCATTTGTCTGAGAGAAGGGTAACTGCAAAAAGCCATTGCCTTATGACACTTAATTATTAGGAAACTTTCCCATTACATGCTATTAATACTGCACTAGAAATTCAGGGACAAAAGTCTGTTTTTAGTATTCCTGACAAAGTTATTTACATACTTTTTTTTTCCCCCACATCTTACCTCTGTAACCGGCAATTCAAGCTGAACCACGTCATCTTGTTTTGAAACAGGCGTTTGCAGAGCTGTGTCTAACAATAAGATGCCATTCAGATCTTTTCTACATCCTACTGCATAATCATCCACAAAGATCACTTTATCCACAGCAGAAATATACTGACATTTCACCCGTCCACCTGGTTTAGCTATAAAGGGAAAGATACAGAAGAAGATCTTATTAGAAAACAGCTTTTATAGAAGACCTACAAAATCTGTTCTGGGAAGTAACATGACACTTCAGCAAAATTCTTTACTTCATGAGATGATCTAAAACTAGCATTTTTACTACTACAACTTTCATCAAAACTTTTATGTTTCCTACTACTTTTTTAAACCACACATCTCATCAACAACTACAACCATTTTAAGAGCTATAGAAGAAGTCACCATTCAAGTCCTACATCTACCAGAAGGCCTAAACTAGTGTTTGCAAGCTTGAAGTAGAAGCCTAGTGTACTTGATGTTAGCTGACAAGGGATAATAGGAATTAAGTTGTACAGGTCAACATAAAAATTGAGACAGAATTGCTAAACTACTGTTAAGGCAGATCAACATTATTTCATCAAGCAAAACAATACTCAAACTTTTGAAAACTAGGTACAGCATATAATGTGCCAATGCTACATTAGGCCAAGCCCTCCAGAACAGACAATAATCAATATGACCCATTTTTAATCACTCCAGCTGCACTGAGTAGTAGAGCAGCTTAAGAAAAGCACACTTGGAGGAGAGATTTTGGAGTACTTACAACACTCTGCCTGCTCCTGTGCATTATCAGAGATGAAAGAGGCATTTGTTCCTTGAGACACTAAGGTAGCTCCTTTCTCTTAKTGCTCTGCACTGCACACCTCAGTAACAGGTTAAATAAGTTTGGTGCGGGTGGAGGAAGACTCTCAGCAGATAAGCAAGTAAGGGCTGGGGTGATGGGTGTTAGCCCAAAGAGTGTTTAAACACTGGACATTATCATGTGCCTAAGGTTGAAAGGATTATAAAACTCAATCCATGTGATACGCTATCTGTGTAGAGGCAAAGTGCTTAACTTCACGGAAAGCATAAGCTGCTGCTACAGAAGCAGAATGTAAGCGTGTTAGAAGTATATGGACACATCATTCAGAGGACAAAGCTGAAACTGCTGCCTCATCAACACAGATCATCTTTTCCTGTTGCACAGGAACAGCAGTTTCACTAAATTCTACATTAATCAAGCCCTGCCCAGATTCTCCTCTTTCTTCCGATACTAGATTTTACTATAAATAATGAAAAAACATCACTTAGGTAGTTAGCATACAGCTAAGCATCCAGATACAGACAGCTAGATAATTCCCAAAGTCTCCCATTCTTACACTTTGATATAGTTAAATGGCAATCAAAACTTCTCCAGATAGAGGGCACATCAACCTGACCTTGACTTCAATGCAACTACATTGCATTTGTGGTATTCTCTCTCCAAAACTCCAGTCAAGAATAGTTGTGTCAGCTGTCCTGCTCACTGAAATTTTGGAAACAATGACTCCCATCCTCTTAAAGTATAGGACATAAGCCTTTCACTGCGTGAAGCAAAATGCAACTGTAATCATCACTGCAAGAGTCAGAAGCACTTCAAGAGCCCTGGAATCACTTCATAGTTGTAGAGTCATTAGTTCTAGCTCACCAAAAAAGGGCCCTCTGAATGGCAAATCAGCTACTTTCAAACTGTATTTTTGCCAATATGCTGGAGTTCCTCACACAAGAATTTCAACATACAACACAGCTGCAGGCAAGGAAGTTGTCCATTCTACAGAAAAATAATGGTTTCTGCAAAAATTCAAATACAAGCTTTAACATCTTTAAAAATATTTGTCTCAAAAATGTACTGGAAACTATTATGTAAATAAAGTGAAAAGTATCTGATGCCCTAAACTAAAAMCCTCGGTAGATTAACATGGATTTTGCAGTCTATTTAGGATGTTCCAAGTGATGGACTATAGGATACTTTCTTTAATCCATCTTTCTCTCCACCACCTTCCCAAAGAAGATGGAGAAAAGCTGTTCACCTTTTCAGGCAATGCTTACAGCATGAGCCCTTCTTTTGCACCTTCCTTATTTCCAGCCAGGCACAGGAGTATGCACATGCTCTGTGACTACAGGTTCAGCAGCCTGTAGGAGCCCCAGTCCCTTGAAGCTTTCAAGGCTAGACTGTTCTTTCTTATTTTATCCATTATGTAGAGAAGTTAGTGAAATCTCAAGTGCAACCTACCCAAGGCTAACAAATATCCTCTGGAAGTCCTAACTTTAAAAGGCAGTGAAGATTACTAGTGAGGTAGATAACATGCCTAATCAACATCATACTTTTGCCCTGTTAAGAAAACAAAACAAAAACAGAAAAAGTTATGACTAAGGCAAAAGCAATATATTGCCTGACAGCTGTGACTCTCACAGTGCYGCTTAGTATTTTGCTCAGTTACGTTGCCAGAAAGGTTTTGGCCAAACTGCGTCTAGAAAGTTATTCACAGCCACCGCTTGCATTTTATTCAAAGAGCATAAAACCAAAACAAGCTACCTTACATCTGTGGAACTTCAAGGAAATGATTGACTCAATATCCAGCATCGCTCCAATATCCGGGGAGGCACATTCTGCAATTGGCTGGTTTACAATTTGAATAGCCTCTGAACTGCTGACAAGCTATTTTGCTTAATTTTGAAGTTCAGATAACACATTTCAAGATGGTTAAATGAGTCTCACATCAGATCACGGTTTACACATGGCTGGCAACATGATTACAACAGCAGGTTAAGAATCAGGAAACTGGAGTATTTAGAACTCACAAGCATAGAGCAAATGCCTACAAAAGTTTAAATGTCTTCAAAGCATCGGCAGAACAGTCCTTTCAAACTTACGGTCAATGTTTTATGACATGCCAAAGGGCTCTGACCAATATTCTTTGAACAACTTTACTATCCCAGCTGTYCAGCCTGGCTGTCTACTAGCAAAAATTAGTGCTATGCATCTTCACAATTCATGGTTCAAAAATTTCATGTAAACCTACTAAATGGCTTAGGTCAGATCATCAAAATCTAATTGTTATTCTCCTTTCAGCTAGGGCTGTTCTTTTAGCTACAGTTTGCTTTGGGTGGGGGAAGAAGGAATAGTTAGCCATTCAAAGTTTGTAACACAATTTTGCTTTACAGTCTTGGTGCCAGTAAATCACAGCATTTCCCCCCCTCCACACATACCTCTCTGGTTTATCTGTCTAGGACTAAAACCAAGACAAATCAAAAAGAAACCATTAAGCCTTTTCACAGTTCCTATGAGGAAACCTGGCAGACTCTTAACATACCAGAAATGTAAGCCCAGTAGTGCTCTATATTATGGTACACCATCTATAACAACCTTAGAACTATTTGCCTGAAAAGTTAAAACAAAAAAAAGCAAATATACAGCAGACTGCAGAACCAAAGAATATTGAGAAAAGGAGCATTCCCTCACCCACTTCTTGGTTTTGTACCAAAGAGAAGAGAGACCAGCAGCTTCCTGTGGTCAAAATTTGACCTACCAAAAAAAAAAAAAAAAAAAAAAAAAAAAAATGCAGAAAATAAGTTTGCTTGTGGAATACATAAGGGTGTAAGCAACGCCGACTGTGCCTCCTTGTGTGCAGGTATTATGATGAACAGATGATGCAGTCTGCCCATTTTCTCCTACAAAAGGTCTTCTGGCCTCAACTTTCCAAACCAGGCTGCACCAAACCAATTAAAGAATTAGCCTCGGTTTTCAAGAAGTAGAACAATTTCAAAGCTTTTCCTTCAATTTCTCTGTTACAAACAGCTTTTGCCTTGAAGCTTTAGAAGGAAAGTGGCAGTTACGTTAAAATTCATGGCTGTCATTACAGAGAGATGAAAATCTAGGTTAATGATTATAGTAACATCTTGTATCTCTCCTAATATTCCAAAAACCATCACGTCAGCTTGAAAACTGGTAACCCAAAATGGGGCTAAAACATATGACAAAAGTTAATAATTCTCTCAACAAGAAGGTCCCAATGCACAGCATCCAAAAAAAAATTTTTTTTCTAAGTTACTTTAGAGTAACACTTTAATCCACAACTACAAAGTGAGAGCAAGAAATACACGTATGGTAGCATTGATTCCATAATGCCAAAATCCAAGGCAGATAAACATCTAAAGAAACATCCATAACTTCAATCTATCACTGTAACTAGGTCTTTAAATTGGAAATTACAAAGAAAAATTTATGGAGAAAAAGAAATCCCCTCAGCTTAACGAAACACAGACTGTTTATGTGCACTGGTACCCATTTTCCACTTTCAATTTAAACTAGAACATCTAAAGAATATCTCAGTATCCATTTCAAAACACTGCAATCATGAGAAGCTAGATGTATACAGTTTCAGGAGATAAAAAGCCTCATGTACCTTATTAACCTGCATCACTAGACCTGCACTCTCAAGCTATTTAAAGGTAAGAGAATCCAAGAACTCAAGAGAAGGGAAAGGTACAACTGCAAAAGTCCTTACAGTTTACTGGGAGAATTAAAAATCAAATTTTATTTTCTCTTTGCTATTGTCAAGTGTGGGTGTAAAGCTTCAAGTTTAGGAGATATCATCACCCATGGTAATAAGCTACGCGAAACCCTGCTTCCATAAACCAAGTTAATGGACAGCAAAACTATCTTTTCCTTTAGAGACATAAATGCTTCTCATGAAAATACTATTCAGCAACTTCTTGTACACTTTACACATGCACCAGAAACTTCAAAAAAAAAAAAAAAAAAAATCCACCCCACCCACCAAAAAAGAAAACAAACAGCTATCCTCATTTGTTGCTAGGCAGGTGTCTTTGCTATTGCTACCATTTCATGTAACCATAAAACCAACTGAAAAATCCAGTTAAGTTGAACACCTCATTATATGCTATTTGAGCAACACAAGTTTGCAAACTTGTGCAAAACTTGTTCAGTATGATAGAGGCAAGCATCACAACATTTAAACTCTGATGAAGTTCTACAGTACAAAAAAAAAAATCTTAAAAGTTTGTAACCTATCTGTTCTGAACTAATACTACATAAAATCACAATTATGGATCAGTTGCAAAAACCTTCACAAAAACAGGAAAAAGGCAAACCACCAAAATAGTTTGGTTTCAAAAGTTGTCTCTAAAGCATTTTAGAGCAATGGCTCCCAAGGGAAACAAGGACATGCTGCTTAGGAACATCTGAGAACAAAACAACGAGAAGATGGCTAAGGCATGGCCAAACCAGGCCCTGACTGCTCACCATCACTGAATTCAGCAGCTATGGACTCTCTCTGTTCTTCCTCTTCTCACCTATCTCTTCACTGGAAGCTTCAGCAGTGCACTTTTATCTTCCAGGTCCAGTCCCAGCCCCCTGATTTCCTCCAGACTCCACCTCAGCAGAGCACACTGCTGCCACCAGCAAGACACTCCATGGGTATCCCACAACAAAAGGATTCTCAGACTTGGGAAAAGGGTAGAAAAGAACTTACTAGATGACAAGCTTGAGAGTCACTGTTTTAGATGAATGAAGCAGAATGTCTAAACGATCTTTTTTCATACCTAAGCAACATTTTCACTTTTAGGTCTCACTATATACACACATCTCCATCTGCCACATCACCTAAAATAGCAGTCCAAAATGATTGGACAAACCAAAAACACCTTCAGAGCTGAAACAGGAAAAAACTAAAAATGTTCTCTAAACAGCAGTAATACTAAAGGAGGCAGAAATGCCCAGCTTAACAGCACAAAGTACCTTAATTTTATTTGCAACTCCTCTATTTGTTAGAACTGGATTTAGTTAATCAAGGTCAAGACGTGTGATTTATAGTTCACTTTACCTTTGGCAAACAACATGTGACATAATTGTTTCAGTATCAGTTTCTCAGTATGATAGCTAGTTTTAAAGTGAAATAATTCTTGTTAAAGTGGACTAGGAAGATGTGTTATGTGTGCAGAAACTTTGGAGATTGTGGTACGTGAATATTAACTAGATGCATCTGATCAAGCAACTAATAACAGAAGCTAACATTAACATTTAAAAGGTTTCAGAACATAAACAAGAACCTACCGAGGTCAAGGCAGTTCTTATCTCACAGCTATTATGTTTGCAGGCATAAGGTCCTTTTCTATTCTACAGACTTAAGCCATTGGAGACAGAATCAGCAGGAAGACACTGTGGTGAGCTCTCTGTGCCCACACACTTGATGTTGTTTTAGATCTCCGTCCGTCTAACATTGTCACTGTCCTATATACTATGCAGAATATAATAGCTCAGAGAACTTTATACCACAATCCCCAAGAATGAATTAAGAAAGATTTCACAGTATTCTTCAGTCTTTCTCAACTTTCCTGAGTTTGCAGGAAAGCTTAAGTTCCTGCAGTTCTCATGTAAACACTCAAACATCTCACAAGGGACCATGTCTTTTTCAATATTTTTCCTCAAAATGAAAACTATTACTAAAAGCTTTTGGGAAGCTTTCAGAAATTTCAGACAGACAGCTTACACAGAAACCAAACAGAATGAGGGACAGGCAAGGAATACTTCACAGTCCAGTAACACGAAGTTCCCATTCTTGAAGAGTAATTCCCATCACAGCGTTTCCCAACAAAGAACCCATGCCAGAAGAAATGTTATCACCAAGTCTTCTTTCTGCCACTGAAATGGCTAGAGGAGCTGAGTTCTTCTATTATGCATCCTGCTGTCTCTATAAGAGGAGAGAACATCTCTAGTTATGGCTTCTTATAAAGTCCAAGTCTGTTTGGCAGGAAAGGGTTCAACTTCTCTATTTTTTTTTTCCTTTTTCATCCTTTTATCTTCCAATTCCAAAAATTTTAAGGAGCTTACAAAATATCTAAGTTGGGAGAAGCACTAAGTTCTCAGAAGCAGATGGGTGGACTACAAGGTGACTGAAAAACTGGTGGGACTGTCCGTCTCAAAGTTAATAGGTAAATGATTCAAAGTCTATCTGGCATCCAGTTATGAGTGGTACTCCTCAAGGGCTGATATTGTTTACTATCTTCATCAATGACCTGGATGATGAGACAGAATGCACACTCAGCAAGACTGTGGATGACACCAAACTGGAGGGAGAAACTGACTCAAAGGGCAGGGCTGCCATTCAAAAGGATTTCAAAAAGCTGGAGAAAAGGGCTGACACAAACCTCCTGAAGTTCAACAAAGACAAAGTCTTGCACCTGGCATAGAATAACCCCATACACATCAACAGAAGCTGGGGAACAACTGTCTAGATGGCAACCCTGCAGAAAGAAGCTGGGGATCCTGATGGAAAGCTGAACAAAAGTCAGCAGTGCATCCTTACAGCAATGATAAGTAACTACACAGGGGACCACACAGGCAGTAGATCAAGGGAAAGATTAGACCCCTCTACTCAGCACTTGTCAGGCCACATTTGGAATACCACATTTGGTATAGTCCCCCATTTGAAAAATCAACAAACCTGACAGAGTCCAGTGGAGGGCCACTAAGACACTTGGGGGCTGGAGCACACAACACATGAGGAAAGGCTAAAGGAACTTGGCTCATTCAGTTTGCATAAAAGTAGTGATGGTAGAAATCTAACAACAGTCTTCCACTACTTCAATGGAGGTTATAGAGAAGATGAATCAAATTCTTCTGATGAGTGCAGAACGAAAGGTCAAGAGGCTTTGAGCAGGAGGTTAAATAAGATGATCTGTAGGGGAACCTTCCAACCTAAATTGTTCTATGGTTCTAAGCTGGTATTACCTTTAAAAGGTATTCTTCATTCTTAAACAATTCTATTGTCTTTCACACTATTGTTGTGTGTCTTTAAAGAGTTTTTTTTCAGAAACACCCAGTAGACTTAAGTGCATATATTCCGTTTATTCCTATGGCACCGCATAGCTGAGCATACCTCTAGTAATTGCTTATTTGATCACTACTGTGCACTGAGCTGATATTTCCATATTTTGGTCAAAACTCCAAGGTCTCATTCTGGCATTAGGAGTCAATTCAGAGTCCAGTCCATCAGGCTCCAACTTCACTAATTCTTAGGCTTACTTCAAATTAATTAAATGCATTCTCACAGGATCTTTCTCTCTCCTAATAATTGCTTCATAGGAAAGCTGAAGTAGAACAGACTAATTCATTCATGCTTTAATACTGCCATATTTAAAAGTGAAACTCTGTAGTTTAAGATTTGCTTTCAAGTTCTTTAGAATAGCTGGCAAGATTAAAGCAACTTGCACTTTTAAGACAACTATTTGCAGCATAAGAATATTTGAACACAGTAACTATATAAGTTTAATTTCAGTTGTGTCACTAAAAGGGGGAAACTTAAGCCTTATAAGCCTAGTCTTGCTAGGCTCCTTCTGTAAGAAAAGGGAAAGAAGAGGGAAAAAGCAGGTTCCTCCAAGGGTTTGCTCAGAGCAGGGACTTCTCCTTTCCTCTTTACTGACTAGAGAAGGAACCTAACAATAATCTTTGAAAATGATAGTCTTGCTGACTGTGATTGACAAAAACAACAGAAAATTAAATAGAAAAAAAATACTATTAAAAAAAAGACAAATAAGCAGCACTGTATGTCATTATTTACATTGCAACATGAAGCTAGGATCAAGTAGAAGAGAGGTCAACTGAGGTCACAGTCTGTCACAGTATTTTTCCACAATAACCATAGCCCCTTCTTACTCCCCAAGAAAACACTGCCTATCTTTCCCACCTTTCTTCATGGCCATCTGCCTACCTTCCTACTTCCCTGACCCCTTCCCCACTCTTATCCAGCCACACATATAATTTATCAGACTCTCATCCCTGCCCCTCCCAGCTCTTCCTTTCCATAGGAGTTTTTCCTGATGGAGTCTCTGTAGCCTGTTGCCTAGTAAACAGTTTTTTTCAAACTCTTCTCCAACAGCTGCCAAATGCTCAGCTGAGAGCCTGATTACTTCACAGTCAGTCAGGTCAGAAAAGTGCAATGGACCAAACAGTTCTCCCCGTGAACTGTAGAGTGGCATGAAGAACTGCCTGGCAGACTGTAGGCTATATGAGCCTTTATTAACCTGCACACGAGAATGGACACTTGTTTTCAGGAATGCTACTCATTTTCAAGACTACTTAACTGACAATCAAATTCCCTCCTCCCTCAAGTTACACGTTAAAAAAAGTATCAGTAGAACACTCACTGAACTGCCCTAGCAAATACTCCATTTAGTTATTTTAAAAATAATGATGTTTACATTTATTTGACAGAGAAGTTACTATTTCCACAACTTTACACCTTTAATCTAGGCAGTAAAAACAAAAGCTGTTTTTTCCCCCTCTCGTGCATCATCAGCAACATGTGCTTTCCCTTAACGTGCATGCAAATCTTCAAAATAAATGTGTTCCACTGTAGAAGTGCTGCATATACCAGATTTCCTCTCTACTTTTTGACGGGGTCCTTATCAAATCTTGCTACTCTTCCCAAAGGCAAGGCAGCACAGGAATTAGGCCAATACAAAATCCAACATTTGACTCCACAGAAGCAGAAAGAAGCAACAAATACTGGTATCCACATGGACATGGCAAAATAAACAATTTAAGGTAAGCAGCCTTTCTTGAACTGTCCACTTGGTGATAAGCACTCGGATGACTGCAAGCAATGGTTGCAATTAAGAGAGCATTAACTATTTAAAGGATAGTTTTCTAACAGCAAAATGTAATACTGTGGCATCAATTAAGAAACATCTGGAAAGTGAACTGATCCACACATTTTTTATTTAAAAATATCAAACTGGTGAGTAGCTACTGATCACAGTGGAACACAAAACAAGCTATCTCATAACATGACTTAACACAGTCAGATATACTGAAGAGTTGCCCAAAAGCCCACACGGTTTTAAGCCTTACCTCCAAAAAAGCCTAAGAAACATAATGAAGAATGTTGTGCTGTTCAGAAGGAATTAAAGAACTCTCATGACAGAAGACAGACAGTTTTGTTCCCTGATTTGAGCATAACTTGGAAAGAAACACTAAAAGAGCAGATCAACAATTAACACAAGAAGTCAGACACAATCATTATTAAAAACTTGGGAGAAACAATTAAGGTAAATCTTCAGTCTATGACAGATTTTTCTTACACTCTGTCTTATAAAGGCCCAGATGTATTTAACTTTAGCTCAAGTTATGGATACCAACGCATTAGTAACCATAAAAATATTGTTATAAATAATATTGCTAAGGACTCCTAAAGTGGTTCTACTGAGACAGTTAACATTACGCTGGGCTGCTAGGAAGGGCCAACCACAGAATAGAAGAGTATATTAGACCCAAACATCATGATGTTCAGGACAGAGAAAGAAAAAAAAAAAAGGGGGGGGGGGGGAAAGAAGAAGAAAATCAGTGTTTCCAAGACAGACAAGGATGTGCAATCCAAACCAAAAACTTCTTCACACTACTGTTAGGGGGAGTCCCACAGAGATTTATCTGCTGTCTTTCAAAAATGTTCTGGACTTGAACTAACCAGTTCATTCTGCCAGAATATAAGCTAGATTTCAACTACATTTTGTACAACACTGTATATAATGTGACTGGGAGCTTAACTGAAGGGTTCAATTACATAAACATATTAGAGCTTGTCTTGACCAAAGTGGGACTGAGGCTGAAAATCAGTATTTTCTCCAGGACTCTTCATATCAACGAGAAATACCTCAACTACCTGTGAGATGGAATAGAGCAGGATGCTAAAGCTTAAGTCCCTCACACAGAACACAGTTTTTCCTCTCTGGGTCAGTGACAAGCAGACGCATTGCGAGATACCTCTTCCTGCAGAAGACCTTTTTCAAAGTCCATCTGCGGAGGTCTAGGAAACTTCTGCTGATCTGACATTAAAACATTCTGCAACCTCTAATAACGCAGCTCTACTGTTGCGGTGCTAGCCATGAATCCATCAGTCCAGCTATGAACAACCTGTGGATAAAACAAGAAACACTGCGCTATCTTGCCTGGCAGTATAACATATGCATCATTGTGCGTTATTACTTCTGGATCCCTGCAATAAACATAATAAAGCTAGACACACACATGCCTTTGCATTTTAAGGGTATGCAAAAAGACAAGGCCTCTAGTTTTACCCAAAGGCTTCTGCAAAAGATAGTCCAGATGCACTTCCACAAAGCCTGCAAGTGTCAATTAACACTGTCTTGATAGTCTGGCAAGCTGCATGTCAAATAACAAGGGATATGTGGCATTGTCTGATTAAGCAAACAGCCAAATAGAGCACACCATGGTCTGGAATCTTTCTTGGGATAAAACATTGAATTCAAATCTAACAGTTCTCCTATACTGTGGGATAGCAAAAGCACTTTTTTTTCCATAGTACTTTAGGCTCTTTATAGTGAATGACCTCTTAAGATCATGTAAATCGATGGAATGATCTTCTCTTTGAGAAGAGCTTTTCACAGATCAGCATGTCATCCAAGTCCAAACGTACTCAAACACAAGATGGGCTGCAGCAAATCACTAGATATTTGACAGTACTCCCCATGTGATGGGGAAGATATTTAAGGGGAAAAATCTGTATTAACAGCAAGAGTCCTTGTTACTCACAGGATTTTTTTGTCTTCTAATTGAACAGACAGACATGTTTGGAAGATGAAGAACCTCATACCAATTCCAAGGAATGAAGAAGGGAATAATTTGAACACTAATACCACAGAGAGCTTGAAACAGTTAAAACTGCTGATAATGTCTTTGGGTATTTCAAGCCTGGAACTGGATGGCAGATTCCACCAACTGAGTCTTTCTAAAGATTTAAAGAAGTGTGCACCCCTTCCATGACTTTCAAGTTGAAAAAGAGAATGTTTTTGCCTTCTGTATCACATGGAAAAGAACCAAAAAGAAAAGGAACCGGATATTCCCTGATTCATTTCCAGCACTCCATAATTCCAAGTCATCCAGACCACCTGAAGACAAATAAGGACTTTCCAAAATGCAACACAGACAGATTGACAATAATATTAAAACTTGCTGCCACAGATGAAGCCTCCTGGACTGGGATCTATTTCCTTCTAAACTCTTCTGTTGAAGAAACAAGGGTTGAAGGCCAATAATTCAGAGTCTCCGTTTTCCCTACAGGAGCTGGTATACATACACAATGAACAGAGTTCTCTGTTAAGTGCTTAAGCACGTGGATTCAAAAGTCTGTATTTTGACTACTGTTTGGACCTCTATAGTAAACTAGAGGCCCTCAGCTATGTATGAAATGCTGTGCAGTTGAATAAACAAGACTTCGAATTCAGTGCTATGTAAAATTCATCTAGAAAAACCTACAGAAACATTCGGGATGCTCGCAGTCCATCAAGTGTTGCATTTTAGTATCTCGTTGTGTTCCTGGGCAAGCTTCTCTGGGAATTACAGTACCGCTGTAGTTCAAGCAGTTTTCCTATTTTGTTTGTAAATAAGAATCTGATGAGTCAAAAAACTCTCTGAAGACTAAGAGTCACCTGAGATTATTCTGGAAGTTTGTTTTGCTTCCTCTGGGTCTTTTGTTTGTTTTTTTTGTTTTGATTTTTGAGGCAGAAGGAAAGGCTCTTCCTTAGTGCTATTTCTGGAGATTGATATTTGGATCATTCATGCTCTTTGGCTACCAGTGTTCAAATTGGAACTGGAAGCACACAAATACTTAAATCCCTAAGAGGGAGAATAAAGTACTTAATAGATTTGTGTGGCACAGATGCCAAACTAGTCCCAACATACCACTGCTAACAAACATGCAGAAATGCATAATACCCAGTAATCACAAGAACTTTCCTTGTGTTTCCCCAGTCCATCTCTCTGAAGCGCATATTGTGCATGTAACAGCCTTGGCAGAATAGAAAGGACAACTGCATCATCAGGTAAGACAAAGATTGATTTTAAAGGGTCACCTGATTTTCCCCTTACCAATGGTATTCTTATTCGCTACCTCACTCCTGGTTGTTGCAAATGATCACTTCACCATCTTGAACAAGCCTACAATGCCCATAACGGGAACAGATTTAAACAGTGAAAGACAGTCACACACTTTCCGGAGACAGATCTGATGAAAATTCAGTGTTTGTAAGAGCATGGAGTGTGAACAAAAAGCATGAATACTCCTCACTGGATTCCTGCAGTCTGGGTTCGGAGTAACAATCCTTGGATCATCAGATACAGCAGAACTGTGACATACACATGAGAAACTGAAACATACAGGCCAAAGACCATGTTCTTATGCTTGGAAGCATCAGAAAGATCTCATCTATAACTGAACAGTATTTTGACTGTGGATCTTTTGCCTTGTGCTTTTACACACCAAAGAGAGCAATCTGCATTTATATTCTAATGAAGGCAGCCTCCAGTGCTCTACCAGATTCAGTATTCCACAGGTTCAATCTTTTCACCAAAGAACGAGCTCAAAACTTAATGTATTGCCGCAGTGAACTGCAACTGCAGATAAAAGCAACATTCAGGCTTGGTGGTATTTTTTTTTTCTTTCCTTGATGGAGGGGGATCCTTTTTCTTGCCCTGCTTTGTAGAAAGAAAGGCCTGCTATGCTTTGTTTCTCTTTGGTAATGAGCAACAGCATTTCTGCCCAACATAAGTCTTTTGGCAGGGCAAAAGACCTGCAACCCCAGTTACCAAGGAGGACAGCAGTCTCTCAAGAGAAACAGTTTTAATTCCCAAAGGTTCTATTTTTAGTCATAGCACCAGAAGTCCCTGTAGCAATCATATCCTTTAACCTGTCATTTATGGCAGAGGAAGCAGGGATAGGGTTGGTCTACAGGTCTAAGCATCCATCTACTACAATCTCACACTGAAAGAGCTCACACTATGCACAGAGTAGGCAGATACCAGAAAATGGTTGAATTCTCTTTTCCTCCTCTTCCCAAAAAGGGCAGAGAACAAGAATGAACACTCAGTAATAACCAACAGACACCAACTGCTAAGACGAACTTGATCTCTGGCAGGCATCCCAGTCTGAATCTATAAGGACATTCACTTGAAGTTTCTTCAAACTAAACTAAGGTTATAATTTTTTTCCAGTAACATATTTATCTGCTACATTAGCAGATAAAATTTGGGTAGATTGCAAGCAATTCAGTTGATTTCATGTAAGGAGGAGTAGAATCCATCTTTTACAGTCATGCTGACTGTCACAGAGACAGACTGCCACTAACAGAAGTATACATACAATGCATGTAACAGAACCAAAGCAATGTTATCCTTAAATAGTTCCTATCTAGGGGAGAAACATTAATATTTGAATATTAACTTACATGTGCAAGAATTTAATCACAGAAAAGCGAGAAACAACAGCTTAGGCTTTGATTTAAAGTTCACTTCTTTTTCTGTTCATGAGAATTAAACACTTCCTATACAGACAATCCATTACAAATTAAGTCCTTGATTTATGCCCTCTTCCTCTACAACTTAAAAGCAATTATCAAATTCTGGCAGTACTTCGAAGAAAAGTAAGAACTGAAGTTATTAATAAAAAAAGCACTTCATGAGAGAACAAGGTAAAGGAGAGGGAATTATACAAGCAGGGTGCTCTGAATTTTGAACAAAGCGGGAAACACCGCACAACAGTCTCATCCCTATTTTCAATGAGAGAGATATACTGCAAAAGCAGTTGATAGCTTCATAGTAATTCCACAGAACTTGGGTTTTTTTTGATCCAACCACTTAACCTTTACAATGTGTCTATTTTGATTGGTGATGGGAAATCACTGATTCTTGTCCTGTTCACTTCAGTTTGACATTATAATACAGTTGCTGGTTCTCAAGGTGAAAGTATACGTATTATCCAAACTATGACATCTCTACACAATTCTTGACACTACTAAGCCATGTTCAGGTTATAACCATCAACCCTCACTAACACCACTCAGCGAAGCTAAATCTTCTTAATAACACCCAGCTATACAACCCTAAGGAGAAACTGAAAGTGGAAATACACAACTCATTAGAAACAGATCTTTCTATACTAAAGACTGCTCTCAAAACATATCAAAAAACCCCCACAATAATTTGACAAGTACCACAACCTAAAAAGCATTAATGAACTGGTGAGAAAAGCTGATAATCACATACAGATTGTTTTCTACASAGCTGGTTTGTACATAGTGTAAAAACAGCAATAGACAACAAAGAAAGTTGCTTCATATTTATGAAGATGCTAAAGCGTTAGCTTCCACAAAGTCAGTAAATAATCTTGCCTCCTTAACATAATAGCAAGGATACTATTACTAGCACCAGTGACTGTCATGATGGTCAGCCTGGAGAACTACGCAAGCATATAAAAAACGTACTATCAAATAACTTTAGACAGAATTCTGAATTTTAAATTATTCTGAACCATATGACAAATGCCACCTTTAAGAAGGTAAACCTCCTTAATATACCCAGATTAAGGCTCAGTAAATAAATACACTGCGGTATCAGATAACAATAAGAACTAGAACTAAGCCTATCCAGTATAGCATACTTATTCTGTTCTTTGGAAGGTTCAACTCTGTTATCCACAAGAACACTTGAAAAACTAAAATAAAAAAATACTGTCCTACCTATCACGTTTCTCCAACATCACCTAATGTTTTAACAACCACACCAACACATTTTACAAGAACAGAAATGCCTCGGTACTACCTACACGACTCTCTGCCGGGAAGGGTAGGAACCATTCAGGCTTGAAAAACAAGAAGGGGGTGAAAAACAGCCGGGGAAACCCCCCGGGACGAAAGGGCCTGAGCCAAGCCCGGCTTCGCACCCGCTGCCTCCCCACGCGGAAACTCTTCAGCCGCCGCAACACCTGTTTCCAGGCGAGCCTCCGGCCACCTCCCCCGGGCGGCTCCGAGGGCCGCAGCGCCGCGATCGCGCTCGGCCCCCGCCTGGGGGGCGCCGCGCCCCGTTCCCTCCGCCGCCCCGCGGCCGCTGGGCCGCGGCGGAGGGGCCCTGCGGGCCGCCTCTCACCGTTGAGTGCCGACGCCTGCAGCGTGGCCCCCGAGGTGCCGTCGATGACTTTGATGGCGCCGCGGGCGGTCACGGCCAGGATGGCGTTGAGCGCCGGGTGGTAGCACAGGCTGCAGAGGCCGTCGGCGTCGCAGCGCAGGCAGCCGTCCCGCAGCAACAGCCACTCGCAGGGGCCCGGCCCGGCCGACGCCGACACCGACCCGGGCCCGGGCCCGGCGGGCGCCGCCGCCGAGGAGCAGGAGGCCGCCGCAGCCATCTTCCCGGCCGCGCCGCCGCCGCTCAGGACAAGAGGCCCGGGGGGAGCCGCTCAGTGACAGTCCCGGGAGCCGCCGCCGCCGCCGCCGCCAGTCACCATCCGGGTCTGGGGAGAGGAGGAAAGGGAGAGCGCCAGCGTGAGCAGGAAGTGACGCAACCGCGCCGGATGCGGAACCGACCGCCGGCCTGAGACCGGCGGCGGGAAAGGGCGGGGGGGAAGGACAGCGCGAGCAGCTCCTCGTCACGGAGAGGGGCGGAGGGGAGAGGAAGGGGGTGGAGCTCTGCCGCCGCCGCGCGCGTGCGCGCGCCGCCACCCCGATTTCGTGGGCGCGCGGGCTGTGGTGAGGAGGGGGGCTGCGCGAGGGGCGCCCCCCCCCCGGCTGCGCGTTTCGCGCGCGTGCGCGGATGGGGGTGGGGCGCGCGGGAGGCCGTTGGGGCCTGGTGGCGCCCGTTGGGGCAGGGCCGGGCCGGGCCGGGCGGGCTCCAAGCACGTCCTTCGATCCGCGCCGCTGCGGGCGGCCTGGCGCGGCGCGGCGCGGCTGCGAGTTCGCCCGGGTGCCGAGGAAAGCGGGGCCTGAGGGGGCCGCCGTCAGCCCGGCTGCGCGGGCTCCCCTTGCCGGCGGTTGGCGGCCGTGGTGCCGACCGGGCAGCGGCTCCGCCTGCGGGCTCGCAGAGCCGCTAGGCGCTGTTACGGCCTCGCGTTTAGCTCCTGCTCTTGCGTTAAAAGTCGGGGTAGTTCCTCTGTTTGGACTTTTTTTTCTCCAGGGCCTGAAGTTGGTCAGTTAGCTGTCGCCTTTCCTTGAGCTTTTGTTACAGTTCCTGTTCGTTGCGCTGTAATCAACACTTAGCGGATTGTTAGTAGGCCGGGATGTTTGAGTGCTTTCACTGCAGTAAAATAAGTATTGTTTTCATACTGTGAGAGTGGTCTTCTATTTGTATTTGAAGAGTGATGTAAGAGAGTCGCTATGAAAGTTGTCTCTTAGTAGATACTAACCGAAGATGGTAAAGTGCTATTCTGTAACAGCTTTATTTCAGAATAAAAAAGAAATCTCCCTATCGAGGTTACTGGCTGAGGAGKTTTTTTGCTGTTTTTTGTTTTTGTTTTTTTCCAGTGGGTGCAGGTATGTGTAATTATGTGAGGTCCCAACCTGAAAAGCTTCCCCCCCCGCCAAAGGTAAGGATGGAGTCATGGAGTCATGCTTTCTACCCATGAAAGTATTTCATTTTAAAGCATTATTTTCCATGCTTAAATTATGGAAATATAATAAAACCTCATATATTTTGTTGTAAAATGTATTTTGTTGTAAAATGTTTTTTTCCCTTTCCACTCACTAGAATACTAAATGCAGCTTGCATAGGTAAGACTGGTTGTAGGCATTTTCTAGCTGTGTTTTAAATGACATGTACAGCTAATGCATTTGAGAAAGCTTTTGGCCTACTGATGATAAATATAATTGACAGTTTCAAATATAATGCAGCCTTCTACAGAACAGGGTGGTTTTTTGGACCCAAATTAGCACAGGTTTCTGTAGCAGGAAAATGATTTAAGAAAATCATTCATGTGCCTGTGTAAAGAAATACAAAAAAGTACATGCGTGTGTGAGACAGGCTAATGAAAATCATCCTGAAGCAAAATAAGTAGCTTTTAAGCTACCTCCGTTACTTCTGTGAAACACTGAAGACTGGCAAGGGCAGTAACAAAACTTAAAGCCGAAGTCAAGTTGTATGTTGTCTCTAAGTCAAAGTAAATGACCTCATATAATTTTCAAGTAGGTATAGGTTTTTCTCATAAACAGTAGAATGTCTGCCTGATGGGTAGAAGAGGGAAAAAGTAATGCTATCTGTCTCTGCTATATACAGAAGAAAATTCAAAAAGAATGTCTCATTCTAAAGGTATAGTATATGTGTCTCTATTTGGGGCTGAGGTGTTTCAGCTTGGAAGATGAACTTTTTGCCAGACACATTGCAAATTGCCATGCATGACAAACAGAAGTTGTACAATTATTATCCCAAAAATTTATTTACAGCCTCAGACCATGAGATTGATGACAGGTATAGGAATATATATGTGTGTTAATTCAGTAAATATAAATAAGCTTTACACATTCTGTAAACAAGTTTAATTCAAAATTTTTATAAAATACATCTTGTATTTACACACATACCTGATCTAAAAATATGAGTTCATTGAATGCAAAGTTATAACAATCAGAACCATCTGAGAGCTGTTTGTACATTTCTTTGCACAGCATATGCAAAAGGTGAACCTAAAGATACTTTGAAATTAAAAGGTGCAAATCTGCAACTGCGTATAAAATACATATTATGTTAAGTGCATATCTACATTGCATATTACACACATGCCAAATTTGAAGAAAAGAACAGGTAAAGCTGCAACTAGAGATTTCACAGAATGTTAGTATAGAGGAAACTAAGATGCTTGGAGAAATGTGATGAGAATACAGCGGGAGACTAAGTAGAACACTTTTGCATCCTCTCGGGCAATATTCCTAGTCATTTCAAATGCACAAATCCATTATGAACGCCTACTGAATAACTATGCAAAGAGGAACTAAGCTTTTAACTTAAGCTCTCTGACAGCCTAGTAACCTTGTATGTGTGCTTGCTCTTAACATTTGATGTAGGTACACATGAATTCTCAAGGTTTGGTTTTAGTTTTCAAACACTAGTTGGATAATCTTCTTTAAAGAAAAACACACAACTATAGCCATAAAAAAGAGAAAGACCATATGATCATACAAGATTCCAATGTCAAAACAGAATTATACTGTTAACATGCATTTTTTCTTATACGCTGCTAACGTGCATTTTTTTAATGTGGCATGAATACTCTCAAAACACTTCCAGATAGGTATTTCATTTTTACTCTCACATGTTATGACATAAGATAATAGTAAAAATTCTAATGAGTGAGGTTTCAGTAAGCTGCCAGTATAATTGGTTTAATATTCTGCAGTTCTTTCACCAGAACTTCCACAGAAGGCTAGAAGTTTAAAACCAATAGGAGCATCAGCCAGAGAAACAGGCTAAAGCTAAAGGTTTGTGGTAGAGCTGGAATTTAAATATACATTTAGCATCAGCAATGACTGATAAAAATAAATTACTAAAATGTCAGCTTATGCAGTCTAAAAAGCTGTGAAATTACAATTCTGATGCAGAAATTTGTCCATCATGGATCAAAGAGCCCTTTGTATTACCTTGTCATGGTTGATATTTTTATTTCCAACATAGCAAAATAAAGATAGCAGGAATGCTTTCTTTTTTTCTTTTAAAGAGGATGCAAGTTACACAGATTTTTTTTTTTTTTTTTAAAGAAACTTAAGATCTATTTGGTAATACTAAATACCAAACATTGCAAATGACTAAGTAAAGTTAATATCATGCAAAGTGAACTTCCGTGGAGTTTCTTTGTGAAGAAACATTACCATAAGGACCATTACATAAGCAATCAACACAGTACACAGGAAATATTTAACATGTCATCACATTATTACATAATCCTTGGATAGTCAAAATTAGTGCAACTGTAATTGTTACTAAGGGTATAATTCTGCCTTTTTAAAGGAGGGAGAGTCAGGTCTTACAAATTTTTTTATTTTGCTTTACAAGGGATAAACAGTATTTGGAAAACAACAGATGCATGTTAAATACCATGCTATTTAATGCAAAAGAGAATAAGGTGTTATAAAACATAGTTAGGGAAGCATTCTTTTTATTTTGTGATCATAAAATAACATTGTTTAAAGATCACACAAATTCGATAGATCATCTTTCTTTTCTAACTTTAAGCCAGCACTATAGTTGACAAAGTTGTTTGCCTGTTTCTCTCTAAATTCACACTATTAACTAAAATAATGTGATTCTGTAAATAAGCAATTTAAAGAATTATGTCATGCAGTAAATGCCTTGCTCCTTTGGTTGGAAATAGTAAATGAGGACTTCAAATACTTGTATTTTTAATTTTTAAAAACCCAATATACATCCTTAACCAAGGAGTATTTACGCTACACGCAAGCCATAGATACAAAATACACAGTATATACATTTTTTCAAAACAAATTGGAATTTATAAAAGCTCAATAGCCAAATCAAAATAATTGAGGCACTAAATTAAAGTAGTATCTTCATGTCTTGATTATACAGACTATTCTGTGAACAATCAGGACTGTTTCATAAATATATATTATCTACAGAATTTGCTGTGCCAAAAAAGCCAGCTGTGTTTAAGCTCAAAAGAAAAATTGCACTTTGAGATTGTTATAGTTAACTTCTCATTTTTCTCCTCAAATATAGTAATCTGGTCCTAGTGCTTTTGGCACAGGTATCAAGCTGTATTTTTGCTACACTTTGTTATAAAACACAAACTTCTTGTATTTTGTTCATTAAAATCTGAAGAGAGTCTTAAACAAACCTAGAACTTTGATACAAATCTATATAGCTACAATTGCTTCATTAAATAATATACACAAATATGCTCTTTGATCTTAAAACATCTTGACAACTGGATACAAAACAGTCACTTGTACTATCTCCAGCCTTCTTAGTCTTATGCATTATCAGTCTGCAAGTGAATAAAATATGGTTTCTGGCCACATTCTTACACTAGATTACACCCCAGTGTACAAAGACAGAAAATAAATGTACAGTAAAAAGATTGGATAAATTAGAAGGGGTTTCTTGGTCTTGAATTCTTCTCCAACTAGTAATGATGCAGCACTGTACGCAGCCCAAAATACTCCGAACAACTGAAAAAGAAGATGAACAATGTTAGCTGCCATTACAAGAATATATATCCAGCTACCAATGTTTAAAAATATATATATATATAATTTTTTTTTTATATATATATATATATATATATATATATAAAAATCAGTAATTCTCTCAATTTAATTATAAAGAAGCCTACAATTTCTGGAAGAAAAAAAAATGACACTATGTATTTAACTTTAGAGAAGCACTTGACAAACAGGCATCTTATTTTGGTTTGAGACAATGCTTCTACTAAAGCGGGCAGCTAAGGATCTAGAGTAAGTTTACCCAAATGTAAAACATGTAGGTACCATACAGCAAGCTGTAAGCTTACATACACAGATAGATTGAAACTTCATTGAATGAACAACTTTGCATTCTACCTTAACTGGCCTCAGCTTTTAACCCTCGCTTTCTTCACCTCAAATATAAACACAATTTTGCTTTAAACAAAACAATTGCTATACTTGACTCCTCCGCCTCCTCCTATGATTTAAACTAGAGGGTTAAATTACTACTTTTTACTTCAGGATTAGTTTGGCTCAAAAGCTTTACTTTAACTATAGTGCCCCCACCTCAAGGTATCCGAAACACACATTCCTGTTCCTTTCAGGTGCAATGAGAAGCCTCGAAAAATACAGTCTGTATCAAACACCACATTATCGATGAAACTTCCATTCCCTTATCTTGTATTCTAATACATGACCCACTCAGGAACCCAAATCTCCTTGAGTCTGAACTGTCCTGCTTTGGATGTAAAAATCTCACTTGCTAAATCAAGAAAGAACCAATTTAAAAGACTGGTAGAAAGTAACATTACTTTTGAATATCCAGCATGTTACATGAAGCTAGTACACATACTATTTAAATGTCTTAAGACCAGTGAACTTGACTCAAACTTCAGACAAGGTTATAACAAAAAGTAATTGGACTTCTACTATCCTCTAGTAGCAACTTGAATATTAATAGAAACAGTAAAAATACTTAAAACTGAATGGTATGCAAAAGGATCATAATCTACGAACAGCAGGTCCAAGGATCTGTTCAGTAAAGGGCAGGCATACTAAGACCCGAGCAGAGAACTTTCCACAGTTTTGTCAGAGGAGCTCAAGTCCCTTGAAGGATGGTTTTATGTGCGTGTTTTTAATCTACACAGGCAGCTATTACAGAGAGTTATTTCAGAAAAGCTATTGAAAACCACTTTATTTTGACCAATCTGTGAAAATAATTAGTACCTGAGTGATTTTACATTGGCAAAGATGATATTCTTCATGTACAACTGTGATCTTTGCAAGATAATTTTACCTTTTCTAATACCTTGATTATCAAATCTATGCAAATTTAAAATAATTTTTATTTAAATAAGTTAGTAGTTTTATGCATGAAGTAACAAAAATGAGTAAAAATTTTTAGCTATTATTAATGACAAAGAAAGCCCAAACAACTTAGAATCAGAGTAAATGGAATTGCTTAAACATTTTGATTTAATGTGGTTAGAACTTTAGAGACACCTATAAAACCTCAGTTGGCATTGTTTAAAAAAAATTAATTGCATATGATTGCATACTTCTGCTTTTGCTCCCTAAACTGGGACTGCAGAGACAGACAGGAAGGAGAATCAAGATTATCACCAGATTCCCTAAAACACGTTAGTAAAACTGTGGCAATAAAAACAATTAAAGTACAGTACCCGAGAGGTTTTACTGATTGCATCTGGAAAAGAAATACCTGGAATTTCACTATAAGTTCCACAGCTTTAGGGCTGCAAAATATTTCCCCAAGTGCAGAGGTCCCAAGCCAAGATAAAAGTAATACTTGTCACAGGAAAAGTAGTTTGGCTATATGGGGCTTAACCTGCATTTTCACACTAACGAATCAAAGATAAGAACCTTGCACAGATTTGCCCTGAATTTAATGCAAGACTGATAGCCATAATCAGGTACCTGAGATTTCCTTAACCTATATTTAAGTTACGCATTAGTTAAGTACCAAGTTAGTAATCTGCTTTCTGACTTTATCACTTAATAGTAATTACAAGTTATCAAATCACAAACACAGTAGCTTCCTTATTCTTGTTTTACATACACTTAAATTGTACTTCAATTACACTATTTACTGGCAAGCCAACAGTAAAGAAATTAATCAAATCAACAGAAGAAGAACTCCAAAAGTTCACTAGTTAGCTAGTAACAGAATTTTCTCAGTCAACCTTTCCAAAAATTCAGCAGTAATTTCAAGGGCTACATAAAAGCTTGTATGAAATATTAGAAGTGTTCGATGAACCTTACGTAGCTCCAAGATGTCTCATGGAACATTGCTAGTTCCATAAAAGATGTTCAACAGCAGGTGATATCAAGAAAGTTATTCTTGCTTTGTGCCTCACATTCCACATCCGTAAAAACAGAACAATACCTACCTTCTCAGAAAAGCATGTTGAGAGCTTTATACTGTCACCATTATGGGAAAGTCTCAGAACAATGACTAAGGTCATATTCATGCTGCAATAACTAAAAATAAACTGGATGATAGGGGAATGAATAGAAGAGCTTACTTCCAGACTCTTCATTTTGATGTTTAAGTATACATCCTCTTCTACAAATGATAATCCTATTTATTTTTTAACGCAACTACTATAACATAGCAAAACACTTAAATGGAAACTAACCTGATTAACAACAGATGTTTTTATAGCAACAAGACCATATATCCTAAGTAAAGTATTCAAAAGAAATATTTAAAACAGAATTTGCTTCTCAGTCTTTCCCACCATGCTAGCTAAAAAGGATCACAGGAGTTCAAGTTGTATTTATGAATATTCTGACAGATTGTTATATTGTCCTGAACAGATTAATACTTGAAGTGTTAGGATAGTGACTTAAAAATTAATTGCAAATTCTCAGTAGATGTTACTGAACTTACCTTTATTAGTGTAGAAACAACTTCAAACGATCCAACCACCAGAAGTACAGGTGCTATGACAATGAGGGGAAGTAGGGAATATCCTATCACACCAAGAACTTGGCCATAAGCCACCTGAAATTTTCAAGCACATAAAAACAGACTTTGTAGTACTAATCTTTGTCACCAAACACAACTTGATCTCGTTATGACAGAATGAAATAGCCATACTAACAATGTGCTGGGTATTCATGAAATATCGGCTGAAGGAGTTTGTTAACATGAAAATTGTTTTTTGTATACTATCCCTCCAGAATTTTGTAATGAATCATTCAGTTCTCTTAGAAGCTTAAATTACATGTATATTAAATGACAATGTTAACATTTCCAATGGAAGTATTTACACAGACACGTTAAAAATATTTAATTCCACATACACGCCCCACATTTCCATGCTCCACCTTAAGTGGTTCTCAGCTGCCACTCTCCATGGAGTGTGCGACTGATACCAAGGAGCACTGAACAAGAACAGACCTCTCAGTCACCAGCTGTAGACCTGGCTGTCACAGGCAGCACAAAATGTAATTCCTTGTATTAACATATGAACACCCATTTTAAAGTACGTAAGTGCTTTTGGCCTCAATGCAAGACTACTTTAGAACTCAATTCCTCTAACGGACAGAAATCCGATTTCCAGTTTCAATTTATTATGGCTATCTTAAACGCATTTATATGAAGTATTACCATAACTGCCTTTAGCTTCTGATGTCTGATTTTCCCCTTCTGCAATCTGAAATTTTTTTTGGCCCTGCTAGGCTCCTTGGATTTAAGTTAGGAAAAATATTGGTCAGACTAGTGACTGTCTTTCAAGCTATCACTTGTGGCAGCAGATCCTTCACAGTAAGCTATGCAGATCCATAATGATCCCTCTCTTTCTCCACAGTTTAGATATGCTCAATATCTCATATTTTGAGCAACAAAACAGATTGATTTAAGGGCATCTGGATTATGCCGATATGTGGAAATCCAATGCAATCACATTTATGAAACTTTTTTTTCAGAGCAGTTTTCACAAAAGAGTCACTAGCAAATATAATCACAAAGAAAATCTAAAAAAATAGACTAAATATAAATAATGTAGGAAGTCTACAACACTAGTTCATCATTGATGCAAAATGTACAGTAAAAACATGAAAATATCACTAAATATTTAGTTCTTCAAAACACAGTTCAATGCATTTTTTAAGCTGCAGAGTCAGTTTCTACCCTACTGACTGCACCTGTGTAGCTGTGTGTGGGTCTAGCCATAAGCCATTTTCTGTTGTTTATACCTGAATCACTTGGTGACTCAATTTATAAACACAGCTCAAACAGCTATTCCAAGCCTGCAGTTGTGCTGATGCAAGTAGCTGGAGAGAGGCATGTAGGCCAGAACTCCATTTGGCTTCACAGTTGAAGAACATGGACTCAGTTTCATTCTGTAGTGGGTTTACTTTGCACCAGTCCAAGGAGGAAAACAAATGCTGGTAGGTGCTCTACCCAAAAGACTATCACATCAATGCTATTATATCAGCCCCACCAAAAAAAAGGGAGGGGGGAAGGGCTGTGTGGGCAAGGAGAAAGGGTCCGATTTAGCTCAATGACTAAAAACTTGAAGGCGCTCCTCTGGAGGAATTCAGCTCTGGATCACAGGCACTTGTCAGAATTTCTGGGAATCAGGGTAAGAATTTCCATGTTGTTTATCACATCCAGCACTCTCTATGCACTGTACAGAAAGAGTAAGTTGTCCATCTCTGTATGTCAGATTCTATTTTGGAGGCCAAGAACCTAAAATACAGGTATTATAGTAGCATCCAAGTTCTCTATTCTTAATTGTCTACAATGTCCAAAGCCAGGCACCAAGACAACCCAATCACTGCTGAAAAAAGCAGCCAACAGACTTCTAAATTACTTCCCCCTCCCTCATTTTCACATACAGCTACTTACTTCTCCTCCAAGAACCCTGGCCAATAAAAAAATTGTCAAGGATCCAAATATCCAAATAGTTATAATCCAAGAAACAACCTTAAAAGATAAAGAAGAATTCATTTATATTAATAATTTTCACTGCAGTCAAGAATTTTATTATGCAAAAATGAATTCTGAATTGCAGCAAATATATACAGTTTTACTCTGTATTACAATGGAGATCAAGAACAAAATTCAGAAGTTACATTTATAGAATCACATTAATTATAAGTTTGGTGAACAAGGAACGCTCAGAGAAAAAACAAATTAGTGTTTTATCAGTATTGTAGTACTGTATCACAGAAGAGAGAGGTTAGTTAATCATAAAGGCTAAGATCACTCCAGTTAAATCTTAGCTAATACAATAGCTCAGTTGAGACTTAGATTTTATAGCATGGAAAAATAACATGTTTCATTCCACTAAACAGAAGCCAGCATCATACTGCCTACTCCAAAAAAGTGGGCTCAGACAGGTTTTAAAGGTCAACCCAAACCAATAAAAAGAGCTGAAATTCTGCTTTTTTCATCTTAGAGACAGCATTTTATTCTTCACTCAAACGGGGAATGCTTGAAAGTGGGGATAGGACTTTAACTCACACTACAACTTGATGATGATGACAATTTAAGAAACAACCTCAGACTCCTGGGTCAAAGTCAGTAGTTGTTTTCCCTTTATTTTTTCACTGCTCTATTCTTAAACAGAATAAGAAATCTTAAAATCATTCCCTGGTTTAACAGAACCTTCAAAGTAACTTAACTGTTCTTGGATTTGAGCCACTGGGAGATCAGAAGTGGTGCTCTCCCTTTTGAAATAACCTTTTTAGAGAGAAACAACAATCTCAGTCAAGTCTTTGTATTTCTAAGTGTACAATGGCTGCACTTAAAATGAAGTATTCAGTAGTATTCAGTTCAACTTTCTAGCTTAATTAAGAGTTCTAGATTCACACAAAAATCAAATGGGGATGATTTTCTTCTTTACAGTCAAAAATCACAGCACTATTTCAAAAAAATAAAWTAAAAGCTTTATGCTATTTGTGAAAATAGGGCATGGCCTCCTTTTACTTCCCACCTTCCTCTACTACATAAGAGAACCAAATTAATGTGTTAGAGCAGAAATGCTCATCTCTCGCCTGCATACAGCCCACCATTCAGTTTATCTAGTCAAGCTGCTGTCATTCATCTTGTTGCTAGCTACCAGCTTTCACTACTCCCTCCTCATACATATACAGTACTCTTACCCCTGTAAGATAAATCCACATTAGATCTACCATTCATGTATGGTTGATCCATCACCAATGCAACACGATGCCTGTACACCAATGCACGCAGCTTGGGGAACAAACAGGAAGAACTAGAGATCTGTGTGCGGTCGCAGGGCCATGATCTCATTGCCATTACAGAGACATGGTGGGATAGCTCGCATGGCTGGAGTGCTGTCATGGATGGCTATGTACTTTTTAGGAAAGACAGGCCAGGAAAGCGAGGTGGTGGAGCTGCTCTATGTGAGAGAGCAACTGGAATGTATTGAGCTGTGCCTAGGGGTGGATGAAGAGCGAGTCGAGAGCTTA
>NW_020450805.1:1469782-1609065 GCF_003343035.1 Apteryx rowi | reverse complement strand
AGATATTCAAACCCCGCCTGGATGCAATCCTGTGCAATGTGCTCTAGGTGACCCTGCTTGAGCAGGGGGTTGGACTAGATGATCTCCAGAGGTCCCTTCCAACCTCAGCGATTCTGTGATTCTGTGATTCTGTCACAGGATCAAGGAATAGTCCTTGCTTTGMCCAGGAGGCAGCTAAATGGTCCACTCAGAAGACCTGAATACTGCAGTGTTTTAGTCTACTAATTTTAAGTCTAATAGAAACAAGATATTAGAGTGAATTCTTAGTCTGCATTTGGTACACCATATGCTAGCTAGAAGTCACAAACTGAATGATTTTATCTCACCATTCACAAAAATTTTAGCATATTATGTTACTTGACATATATGACTTATTGCTATGCTATGCTGTATTTAAAACTATATATATCTCGTCATAAAGATTTACGAAGCAAGATGCAATTAACTATTGCCAAAAGATGACCTAGGCTCACATTCAAACTGTGACTATAAATGATATTACTTTTCTCTTTCAATGCAAATATAAATTAAAAAAAAAAACCAACTAACTGTTTATGGAGGTCAGTTAAATCTGCACAATGCCTCTAACTAGTTATTCACCCTAGAGTTAAAAGGAATTACGGAAAAACTCTATTGACCAGAGGAAAGTTATTTGATTGTAATTGAACAGGGAGGACAAAAGAGCACAAAGCACTAATGAAGATAAAATGTACCAGATAACAGTTGTGATACAGCATGAGTTAGACAAATGGCTTTATTTGTCAGGAAATTAAAATTCATGGCATCCTCACAAATGCTCTTTGGTAAAATTTTTAGTAATAAAAAAGCAAGGTAAAAAAAGGTCATAATTAAAATGGCAAGATTCACTAATATGACTATAATCATATTAGTATCGATCCATTTCCTCCAGCAACCACCTCTTTCTTTTGTTTTACTATAAAAAAACCTGACATTTTGTCATGATTAACTTCATCCACAGGCAATCCACAGTTTAAATTAATATCCAGAAAGACAGCAGTAAGAAATGTATTTGGAATAACCCACATTAGTATGTGAAGAAAGGACTTTCTACTTATGTAAAAATGCAAATTATTTAGCAGTCATGTCCCCAAAATTAATTTAGATTTCTTTTTAGGTAGAAGGCTTATACCTACCTTGAATTGTCCATATAGTGAAATCATTGAGAAGAAGAGGACAACTGCCAGAGGACCCCAAAAATCTGGATTGTCTCTCACCACCTGTCTATTAAACCCAAGAGATGGCATAGGCATCAACACACATCGAATTTTGTAGTAAATATCCTTCAGATCAATGTCCAGTTCTTCCCTGAAATTGTAAGGCAAGGGAGCATTACTTACGCCACAGTAATGAAATAGATCATAAAAACACATGCTTAGGGGCAACAGCAGATTTGTAGAACAATATCACAGTAAGGCTTTCTGAAGCCATGACTAGTAAAGGAACAGTTCTTCCAAGATATAGCAACACCTTACCCTTACCACACATTCAGTAACCCTCATGCCATGGATAGATATACTTAATTATACCAAAATAAATTCTACGACTGAGAACAGAAAATATCCACAGCACATCCTAACAGTCTATATTAAGAAAGTAGATCCATTTTCTGACATGCAGGAAGATACATGGTACATTCGTACCATTGTAAATATTCATGAGTCAAAGACATATGAATACACTCAAGTAAGATGTCTATGCGTATTCCTGTGTTCAACAGTGTGCCATGAGCACACTTGTTATGGAAATACATTTCAAATTCTACAAAAAAGAATACCCTCACATTCAGTAAACCTAAAACATTYAAAATAGGTTTCACCAGGTCAAAACAATATTTTAATTAAGATGAGGTTTCACTTGCTTCAGCAACAGCAATTTTCACCATACCAGTTTATGCCAAGTGTTTAATTACTGGCTTGTTTCCAGTATGGATAAGAATAAATAAAAGCTGATTAAACCAGCCATAAATTTAACAGCTATTGCACCTCTTTAATTGCCTTTTCCAGTCCTTGGCTACAAACTATCCATAGGCAGCTACAAATTGACAGGAAGAGTCTTCCTACACAGGAGATTTAACTGGTGTAACTCTTGCCCTGACTGTCCTAGCATAAGGGGAAGGAAGCAGACTTTCCAAGTAACAGGCAATTCCATTAACTTACATCACAAAGAAGCAGTTATATCTGCAGAACATTAAGACGGAACTCTAAATTACAGTTTTCCCTATGCAGTAATGACTGAGAAGCTCTGAAGAGCTGCAAGAGATTTCTGGCAGATATCCCTCTGCTCTACATTTAGGAACATCTTTAACACAGCTGGAAAACTGGAATTGTATACTTGAAGTCTGTTTATGAAAGTTCTGTACTAGACTGTTTTATGACTTTTTCTCAGAAAAGTTCAAATAAGAAATAAATGCAGTAAAGACATGATTCATCACAATTTCTCTTTCAAAAATGAAATACTGCTTGTTGAATCTCTGGAAGCATGTTCAGGATTGCTATTACTGAAGTTATTTCTGGATTGCTATTACTAGCCTGTTCCTAAATAAAAAAAAAAGGGAAAAAAAAAGTTAACACATTCCTGAATCTAAGGAGAACACTAAAAGCATCTATTTTTCCTCCATCCCCCTAAACAGTTAGTAAGCAGTGCTTTTATATTTCACTTTGAAAGCTGTATAGCAGAGTTTTCCTTTCTGGGATTAGTTTTTTGTCATTGCCTAGGGCTTCTGATAGTTTCTCATGTGAATAAACTGTCTTTCCCATGAAGCTTACAGTTACCTTGCTTAAGAAGAGGTGGTAACTGTTACAGGACAAATGTCATAAGCAAGGTTGCTCAATAAAGAAGAAAAATCTCACTCTATTGAACAAAATGCTTTCAATGATAGCACCACAGTGGTGAACTTTCCTTAGCTGCTTGCTGTTCTTTAAAACTGCAGAAGCATTCAGATTACAAGCCTTTGTTACAACACACATTCTGGGAAAAATCAGAACTGCGTAAGAACTGCTACATGAAGTCAAATTAAGGTTATCTCTTTTAGGAAGATTATATGCATCCTATTCCCTACAAAATTATCCTTTCCCTTTCATGTCCTCCTTGCTTCCAACAATCAGCAACTTAGGACATAACTGCCTTTGAATCACAAATGTGGTGCTGTGGTATACAATGCTACATAAAAGAGGGAATTGGTATGTCATCACCCCAACATACCATTCTATTTGTTATTAAAAGTTATGTATGTACAGAATAGACTTACTCACACAGGTGCTATTTCTGCACATTTTAAGTTATAGCACTTTTCAAGTAGCAGTTTCAGTATTAAGCTCTCCAGACATTTGTTCTCTCCCAGCACTTTCATTTGAACACTCCAGAGTACTTTCCTTCTCACTCTGCTTTTTAAGGCATCATTCTCTTTAATTAACAAAGGAAAACATGGAGACTCTGAGAACTAAGTCGCTTAGCTGCAGAACAAGGACTAAAACCCAGCCTGCCTGCTTCACAGTGTAGAAACCCTAAAATACAAACTTTCTTCCCCCAACCGTGTTCCTGTGAACAAGGGAAGCAGAGATTTTCAATGTGACAGGCATTTTTGTCTTTACACACTAACCCCTCTAATACAGCTTTATAATATAGTATAGCATCAAAGACTACAAAGTTTGCACCTCCTTACTTCTTACAATCCTATTGTAATGATTACGATGATTCACAATGCAACACAGCAACTTACAGAATTCGTTTWATATTAATTCAGTTAACACAACACTTTCCACGAGTGTCTTAACCTCTGATTCCCTAACAGCACTAGGGAACTCATACCATCGGCACAAAAGATAGAAAGAACATGATCTAATTTTTAAACCACAACAAGATCAACAGATAAGAGCAGAAAATAAATTAGTCTAAATTTTTATATTTAGCTTAATAAAATCTGGAGGTTATTTCCTCCGTTTTCATTCCTTCCCTATGGTGTGTAACAAGCCTCTCTTTTACTCTAAAAATAAAATCCATAATGAAAAACATCATCATTCCTGCACCAGAAAGCAGACTTATTCCTCAAGTCATTCATCGAACAGAAATCTAGTCACAGCAAGAAACTGGGGGACAGTTTGAGAGTTTAGGAGCTGTTTGTTTTTCATAAACAGCTAATAAAGACGGATAACCAAAAATAATTACAACATACAGGAGTGGCTTGTTATCTTCTGGGTCATCATCTTCTACTTCCAGAAGCCAGCCATACCCTCTCTGTCTCAGGAATGTAGTTGCAGTAGATTCTTTGATGAATTCTCCTCCTCCTCCAAGATTTAGCTTAACATCTGGAGTTGTTATGGAGCCACTAAGATCTTAGAGAAAAAGAAAGAGAAAGATATACCTTTTTATGCCTTGTCAAAAGCCATTTGATTTCAAAATTATTGAAAGATGAACAACAGACATACAAAGCTATGTGTGCCAAGCATCACCATGAAAYAGTCAAAATTATACAATAAAATCATACCCTAAGACGTACATAAATTGAAAGGGTTCTTTCAGTTTTAATGCAATAGCAACAACATTGTTTTATATCTCAAATCACCAAGTTTTAGCTTTCAGACTAACTCTGTCGTTTTGGTGACACAGTGTTATGGTATGATAGGACAGGCTTCAGTTTGTGTTCTTTCATGTGCTCTTCCTCACGAAAGGGAAACATCTGTATATTTTCACTTGTAGCCTGCCTTTAATATAGGTCAAAGTGTTAAAAAAATCAACACTATCAGAGATCCTTAGGCTCTGCTTTTCTCCAGCCAGTAAGGAGAAATGCAAGGAGTCCTCTTTAACGTACTACAATCTTGCACTGCCATAGTACTAAAAAAAACAAAACAAACAAAAAAGAGCAGTTCAAATATATTCTGGTTGTAAGTATATATCACAGAAAAAGTCACCAATAATTTTTATTAATTTTATTCATATATCGTATTCAGAGTTATACACAGTTGAAAAACACACTTAAAATACAAGTAGCTTGAAGAAATGTAAAAAACAGAATGGGCTTAAGAGAGAAGAACAGTCATTCTTTCAAGAACTTATGAATTTCCATTATTACTTGCTAAAAAACTCAAACAAAAACAGTAAAWTTTTTGTACAGATCTTGCTACAAATATATTCTGATAGGCAAAGCCTTTGTACTCTTCCAACTCCTTTTGTTTCACCAAAGGGAGTCTTTTTTATTGTTGTAAGTTCTTAAAAAAAATCCTAGATACTAATTTCCCAAATCATCTAGCCTATAGCAAGTACTTCTGAAAAACTTCTGCAACACATACTCATAGAGGCAAATTAGAGGCATATCATAGATTAGATTTGAGATATTTTCTATCAAAATGCAAAGTAATTTTATAGAATCAAAATTCATATAACAACTCTTTTATGGTCTTCAGCCAGCATGCCTGAAGCATTCACCTAACATGCAGTATCACAATTAATTTAACAGAAGTCTCCTTCCCAAATCATCTTGCTAAGCTATTCAAGCTTAAAATTAAGCTYCCCCATAAATGCTTTTCAACAACCTCATAATCATGAGAGTTAAAGACCCATTGCTTTGTTTCTGAGAACACAATCTGCACAGGATCCACATAGAGATCTCAGTAATGTCAAGAAAGGATTGTTCTTTGCTCGTGAAAGTTTCAGCACAAGTACACTGTTCCCACCACACACAAGCAATGCCTGCTGCTGTTTACGGAGGAGAAAAAAGAAAAAGTATTTTTCATGCCTGAACTTCATTATGGAGAAAGCCTCATGAGTTTTCTAGTATCACTGTGACCTTTTTCCTTTCCAAGTATTTGCTTATGCTACAATGTAACACGGCTTTGCAAGGAGGGGTTCTTGCTATTCTTGGTGTACAGCTGTGGCCATCAAAACCAACATCCGTAATAACCCAATCAGCCATCTATTTCTTCTTTCCCAGTGATGAATGGCAATCCACCCTGAGGCAGGAAGACTTCCACACAGCCTTACTTACTAAGACTCCTTCAAGCAGCTGATGATTCATGAATACCTAATAGCACAGTTTTTAATCATGAAACCCATAAATGTGATATTAAGTTTATGTAGTGTTTTGCAAGGCTACTTCTCAGGTACAGCATAAAGCTGCAGAAACCAAGAAACCAGTCTGTCATCCCTCTTCCATCGACTGGTATGAAACTGGTGACACCAGACTAACCAAGTGCTGAAGAACCTGCCAAGAATTCATGGTTCTGACGCTTGCTATAGTGAGAGTTCAGATGCTTTCGTTGCTGCTGTCTGAGGCAGAACACTGTATAAGCAGTACTGAGGTCTCTCATATGCCTCACCTCAACTGGGCATTCCAGAAAACTACCTTCCAAGACAGTCTTTTCTCTTAAATTTGAAAAAAGCAATGCAATAGATAAGAAAACAGCCTATTCTTTAAATCGTATCTGTCCACTTAACTGAGGACCCCTCTTCACCATTCCCCCCCCACAAACACCCCCTACCTCTCAGAGAAATGAAAGAAGATGATAAAACAGCTTTTGTTTTCATTCTTTGTATGGATTGAGATTTCTGAAATTAAGAGAAATAGTGCAGTGTGTAGCATTTTTATTTATAAATATTAAGATGTTTAACTTTGCTTATGTTTTTGTTTCTTGGAGTARGCCCATGTAGCACTTCACAAACAGGAGTACACTTGAGCAGGCATGAGATCACACCTTGTGCTCACGAAGAGTACAAAGCCAAGTCCAATCCAACACATCCTGCTGGAAAGGTGGCTAGAACAGGTTGGGTCCAGCATGCTATTAATATTACTTAGCAAATATTTTCAGCCAGGTTTCATAGTTTTCATGCAGAGGTGCACAGACTCTTTTCCAGATCAAGGTGGAAGAAAAAGAAAGAAAAAAAAAAAGAACTGCTCCAGATTGTTCTTTGGTGAACTTCGCAGTTCCTTTGACATGGAATATTAATCCACTACTAAAGAGTTAGGCATTCTATGGCAGTCTTCCACCTCAATTATGCTTTTCCAGGGTGGGGTACATGAGTCAGGATTTACATGGTTTCCTACTCCTATTCACAACTAAAAAAGCTGTGATTAAATAAATATACAAGGTGAAAAGGTGATTGTTTAAGCAGCTAAAGCCCAAAGATCATTATCTATTAAAAAAAAAGCAGCAAGATGTTGGTTCTTGTATGTTTTTGCAGTGTTGAGACAGATCTTCATAGCACATTAGTAAACAACAGCAATTTGTGCAGCAGTCAGGCAGCAGGCCACACTTCACCCCCTAAACTGCACATAGTGCTCCTTTTCACAGCATTACTGAACTGTAAGAAGACATGGCACAGAGACTTCAGAATAGCAGTACATCGGAGGTGAGCTGACAGTGCAATCATTAATAGATACCAAATCGCACTTCCAGCAACTTGGGAAAGAGAAGTGGCCCGTGACAGTACTTGACGTGTCAGGACGCCTGGCACAACCCCGATTACGGCATTCAGAAAAGCAGAGAAACCAGGCACCAGGGCCGGCTCTGCCACGCCGATAAAGCCGCAGCCCGCCCTCGCGTTATCCACCGCTCCGGGAGCAACGGAGCCCCCGAGGCCCGGGCCTGCTGCGACCCAGCCACGGCGGTGCTCGACCCTGCTCCGCCCCCAGCCACGCCACCATCCTCGGAAGCAGGGAGGGGGAAGGGAAACGAGGGCACCTCTTGCATCAGCGGCGCGGGAGCCGCCCGCTTCCCCCCGTGTCAGGCCGGGCCCCTCTCCCGGGAGGGAGAGCCGCGGCCCCGCGCTCACCTTCAGCATCGGCCGAGGAGACAAAGGTGAAGTCCCCGTTGCTGGGCGCATAGAGCGGCGGCTGCTGAGGGCCCGGGGACTGCATCTCCCCGCCCGCTGCGGGGGCCGCGGGGCAGTGGGGGCGGCGGGAGGCGAGCGGCGCCGCGGCCTAGAGCCTCCCCGCGTCCCTCCCTCGGCGGCAGCAGCAGCCCAACTCGTACCGCGCAGCCGCCTCTCAGGGCAACAACAACCGACACCACCCTCCGATTGGCTGCTTGCAACGCGCGCCGCGATTGGCCACTACAGGGCCACTTCTGACCGGCTCCCCGGCTACGTCCAGGGGAGTGAGGTCACTTCGACTCCAGTATAAGGCCCCTCCTGATTGGACGAGACACAAGCCAGCGGAGGGAGGTGGGGAGGCGGAGATACATGGGCTCTGTCGTTGCACCGCCCCGCCCCTCCCGCCCTTCCCGCATGGCTCGCGCGCCCCGCCTTCCACAGTGTTCCAACCGTCACCCTGCTGGCGGCCGCCTCCTATGTCATCGCCCGGCCAACGCTGCGGCCGCCTCGTGGCGCCGCCACCCGTGACACGAGTGCGCACCCTCCCGCCGTAACCGGGTGCGGCCGCAGCCTCTCTGCCCCCCCAGATGAACTCCAAAGCGCAAGGGCTATCCTTCTTCCCCCTCACAGGCGGTACCGCCCGCCGGTTATACGGTAGTCCCCGGCGCCGTTAGCAGCTGTCCCTGTGCGGGCACGCCCTGAGCCCGCTCCAGCAGCGCACACGTAGGAAGCAGAATCACAGAATCACAGAATGGTTGAGGTTGGAAGGGACCTCTGGAGATCATCTAGTCCAACCCCCTGCTCAAACAGGGTCACCTAGAGTACGTTGCACAGGATTGCATCCAGGCGGGTTTTGAATATCTCCAGAGAAGGAGACTCCACAACCTCTCTGGGCAACCTGTTCCAGTGCTCTGTCACCCTCACAGTGAAAAAGTTTTTCCTCATGTTCAGATGGAAGCGTCTGTGTCTCAGTTTGTGCCCATTGCCTCGCATCCTGTTGCTCGGCACCACTGAAAAGAGTCTGGYYCCATCCTCTYGACACCCTCCCTTCAGATACTTGTACACGTTGATAAGATCTCCTCTCAGCCTTCTCTTCTCCAAGCTAAACAGGCCCAGCTCTCTCAGYCTTTCCTCATAAGAGAGATGCTCCAGTCCCCTAATCATCTTTGTAGCCCTTCGCTGGACTTGCTCCAGCAGTGCCACATCCCTCTTGTACTGGGGAGCCCAGAACTGGACGCAGTACTCCAGATGTGGCCTCAGCAGGGCTGAGTAGAGGGGGAGGATCACCTCCCTCGACCTGCTGGCAACACTCTTCCTGATGCACCCCAGGATACCATTGGCCTTCTTGGCCACAAGGGCACATTGCTGCCTCATGSTTAACTTGGTGTCCACCAGGACTCCCAGGTCCTTCTCGGCAGAGCTGCTTTCCAGCAGGTCAACCCCCAAAGCTCCAGAGCTCTCCTCCAGAGAGCTGGAGTCCCCTGGGCCCTGTGTAGTGCAAAGGCACAGTGACGGGAACGGGCGACTGGGAGTTTGGGGCAGCACCCCAGAGCTCAGTCCCCACTGTTTCCCTGCTCATGCATGCCCCTGGCTAGTGCCCTATGCTGTTCAAGCTGCTCTGCTCCAAGACTTGTGGGTGACCTCTGTAACAATTTGGTAAGATATGTAAGCACCAGACCAAAAATCAGGTATCAGAAGATGTGCTGGCAAATAATGAACCTTTCAAAAATAACTTTGGGCTCTTTWTTTTTCTTTGACCATTGAGGAAAACCAATATCCCAAATATTTTCTTTCTACTACGGATATGAAAAAGTGAATCCTTCCTTTTGATTGATCAAAAAGGATATGCCTCCATCTATCCATTGACAGTTTATATGGCTCCACCTCCCCATATCATCATGGTCCTCTGCAAACCATTTGCTTGTTTTTTTCCATGTGCAATCTTAAATCTGTTTTGTTATCCTGCATCCTTTCTCCCCTCCTCCCATTCTTACAGCTTTGCTCCCTCTCAACACCTGCATGCACGTGTAGCATGTAGTACGTGAATTTACTGGAATGCTTTGCAATATTTACAGCATGAAAAGGAAATCAGTCATCGATGTTCAGAATCTTGTTCTGCTTTCTTGGGGGAAGTCTGAAATCAACCGCTGTGATAGAGGAAGTAGGAAGAGTTGCTGGGGAGTTGTATTCCTAATTTCTCAGAGAAATACAAGTTTAGGCTAATCTTTATACTAATGGTATAAATCATCCACTATGAGATGGCTTTTACATTTGCATCTAAAACTGTTAGGTCCTCTCTTTGGGCCTGTCCAGGTATATCTAGTTGTTTGAGTTAGTAGTACTATAATCTGTGATAAAAGCCCCAAGTCCTATCTTCTTGGAATGGCAGGACTCCATGTTATAGCCTACATATAAATAGAATCCTGCAGTGAACCTCTTACTCCTGAATTGAAGGTATCATTTTTTTATGGAACCATTAAAGAGTGAATGATGTATATGCCTTGTAGAAACATTTATTTCTACTGGCAGGGAAGTATTTATTAACTTGACCATTAACCCTGGACTGAAGGTTAGGTTTTTGAAAACTGCTGTATCCTAAAATTCCAAACAGTTATGAATGACAACTTGCTTTAGATCAAAGAACAGTGATATATTTCCACATATTTCTGGCAATGGCAAGGTACTGCACAACATATTTCTGCAAACAGTATATTAAGTAATTGCATAAGATGTAAACTTACAGAGAAGGAACCTGCAAATAATACATCATCAGCTTTTAACAAGCAGTAGCATAATTTGCTGCTTATTGAAAGAGGTTTTTTTAATCTGAGAGCAAACTGATGTYGGTAAATGTTTTTCTTTCTTGCTACTCCCTTACTTTAATATTTGTAAAGAAGAATGTTCAGAGATGTTTTAACTTCATTTTACTATAGAAGTTTGTCTCTCAGACTCTCTGGATGCCTTTGTCTGGCAGTGGGGAATTTGCAGCAGTTTATTTTAATTATTTCTTTAAACAAAAAAGAAAAGCCTGTGTGACATCTGCTTAGAAAACCTTTTAGAAAAGGTGTAATATATATGGTGATACTTTTTACCAGAGCAAGTTCTAATTAGTCTTTCAGCATTGTAAAGCCAGAATAGTTCTCCTGAACTTACTGCTCAGTAGTAATCTAGTATACTACTAATTAACATTCTAACTGTTTAGTATACCGCTAACTAAGTAGAACTATTACTAAGTAAAATTGGTGTCGTTGAAAAAGAAATAGATCTATCATTCTCAAAGTCCTGTTTTCCAAACTGGCCATTATTTTTGTGTGCTTAAGGTTGTCAGATTGACTCATCCTACAAGTAATGTAATTCCAAGTTATGGGAAGAAGTGAGACCACTGGGAATTCTAGAAGCTTTAGAATATTTAGGTTTTGCCTTAGAGAAGATTACTGTCAATAGCCTGTGCTTCTACACTTGGCATTTCAGTATTTTAAGAATTAAAAAAAAAGCTTGTCTAAACAAAGAGGATTTTTGGTTCAGTATACTGCTAAGTTCTTAAAAATCATAGTTCTACATACACAAGGATGGTGATTAACACTTAAAAATGAGCCCTGGGGGTTAAAATTGATAGTTCTATGAAAATATCTGCTCAATGYTCAGTATTAGTCAAAAAATCAAATAGAAGAAATTATCAGAAATATAATAGAGAATGAAAGAGAGAGCATTATTATGGGCTTGTATAAATCCATAGTGCACTTGTATTTTAATACTGGGTTCTGTTCTAGCACTCCATCTCAGAAAGGATATAACAGAAATGGAAAAGATCCCAAGGAGTGGAACATCTCATAGAGGGCATTACTGGAGAGAGGATACTGAGCTTGATGGACTTTAAATCTGACCTGCTACATATTTTCTCAAGTATAATTTATTTTCTCAGTTGTATCTATTAAGATTAGGTAATTTTATTTAAGGTAGCTTTATTTAATTTTATGTAATAAATGCATGCTTTTAAATGTTGTTTTTGTAAACTCTTACTTTGATTCCAATTTCTATCCAAATGTATCTTGGCATCACTCAAAGTAAAAATAAATAAATAAATAAGRTATGCCTCATTCACTCTCCTTAATGATAAAAATATAAAAAGTAAGAATATGCATATATGCATTACACTATGAAACTATTTATGTAAATGTGAAAAATAAACTATATCTTTCTGATTATCAACAATAATGACCAAATATAAAGGATGTATTTAAATTATTATGCTAGTCTTTGAGAATGATCTGCTTCTTAGAAGAATATTTAAAGTGCACAAGTTAAAATCAATAGCTAAAATTGGGATTTCCTGCTTATTGATTTGAATCATGGTTTAAAATGCATGATGTTAAATCAAAGTATCTTTAGTCAATTCACCTGGTTAGAATATAGTTGTATCTGACCTGTTTCAGATCAGCATTTCACGAAAGGTCAATTTTTTTTCTTATCTGGGGAAAAAAGATAGTAATATTTGGAGTATTCAACTTCTTGACATGTTTTGTTTTTCAGTCTGGATATTATATTCTCTGATGCATAGTTCAGGCTTTGAAACTTTCAGTCTGAACAAGTAAGATTTTTAACACTACAGTTTCTTCAATGTTAGATGTAAATAGTAATAAAAAAATTAATAACCTTAAAAAGAAAATGTCTTTTTAAAAAGCAATTCCTTTTAATTGCTACATTTATGTACTACTTTTATATTATGGTTGTTCATTAACATTGTAAAAAGTCTTGCTCTGAAAGTTTTACAGGTAACCTTTATAGAGAATCAAAATTTTTTATTTCAACTTATTACACATAGAAATTTTTGGATTAATCATTTTTTTATGACAAAATATTTTTCTGAGCTGGACGTTTCTTGTATAACCTATCTTAAAGTCACTTCTAGAGCTTATTCCAAAATATTGTAGATAACTTCAGACTTCTAAAGACTAATTTCTCCCTTTTCCCCACAATTATACAGAAGCTTAAATTCCTTAAACAGATCCCTGAAAAAGCTCTTATTTATTGTAATACTCAAGGTCTGAATAACTTAGAGGAGTGAAAGTCCAGTTGTATTTTGATATGTGCAGATAAATGAGCCCCCCATAATCTATTTTAAGATTCCATGCAATGCAACTCCAAACTTGCACAAAACCTGAAATTCTCAAAATGCAGCTCTTTCTGGAGAAATGCTTKTGTCACATATAAGTCTTCCTGCAAAAGACAATCACATGCCTACCCTAGTTATTACCATTGTACCTCAAACCTCTCCTGGAATTTGTGGAAGGAAAGAGAAGAAATCATTTTAATGGGGTGACAGTAGTACAAATAAGGATAAAGAAAAATCATTTAACTAAAACAGATGCACTCAGGTTAGCAGAACTAGTGAAATTCACTGTTGAATATATAAGGAACAAGCTGAAAGAATCATTGAACCATGGACACTTGTGTTTGAAAACTTCTGGAGGCAGGAAAATAGAAAACTCACTAACTTTTGCTCTTCTAAGGAAGTTATAGACAAGCCAACCTCACTTGGATACTGAGAAAAATTTTGAGACAGATTATCACACAAAATTTCTGCAAGCACTTAAATGATAGAGATGAAAGATGGTGTGAACAAATCACATCAGACATCTCCAGGAAACTTTTCTGACAGGATAATAAGGTAGAGAAGGGGACAAGATGAGTTTGGATATATCATAACTTTAATGAGTTTTTTAACACTATCTTGTACAACATCCTTATAAAGATGCTAATGAAAGATATGTAAAAAAAATGAGTGCACAACTGATTGAAAAATTACTTTAAAAGAGTAGTCACACCTGTTTCACTAAGTGAGAGAACATTTCAAGTATAATCAAATAAGTCTTTCCTAGTTCTAACCRATATTTTAACTGGTGTCTTAAATGACAGAATGGAGATTCTGCTTGTAAAATTGCAGATGATACCAAGTTTGGAAGGTTTACAAGGCCTTTTAGAATAAAGAACCATAATTAAAATTGGATACATTTAAGGGATAGTCCAAAAACAGTAGGTAATTCAATATAGACRGGTGTAAAGGGCTGTGCCTGGGAAGGAGACATCAACTTCACAAATACAAAATAGAGATCATCTGTGTAAAAGAAGAGAATCTGGGGTCTTCTGTGGATTACAAATATGACTGGAAATATGCTTTTGCAAAAAATATGTGCTGGTGAGTCCTGAGCAACAAATCTGTGCCCAGCCTTGAACATCATAATTAAGAAAGGTATAGAGAAATGGAGAGAGAGCACCAAGAACAATAAGAGGTTAAGAAAACATGACTTAAGAGGAGTGGTTTAATTTTSTTTTGATTGAGAGAGAAGTCTGAAAAAGTTACGCTAAAGTTTTTGTGTTCTAAACATTGCTAGAAAGAGATGATAATCAACCATTCGTCTTTGTCCACTGGGAGAAGTAGCAGCTAAATTTGCAGCAAAAAAGATTTGCATTGGATACTGAGGGATACTTTCTAAAGCTAGGAATAGTACCTAAGGAGAATTTGGAAGAATTCAAAGAACAAGATAGATAAATATCTATGAGGAGTGGTTTAGGCTCATCAGTATCCTGCCCCATTACAGATTGCTTAGATTATGAGGTCCCATCTAGTCTCACTTTTCCACAATTCTCTGATCCTGTAAAATACACACTTTTATAAAAACCTTGACCGGTTTGTGAAGCAGGAGGTTGAAGTCTGTAGGGCCTAAGCCACAACAGACTCCTGTATATTTAGACAGCTTTGTACTGCTTCTGTGTTGCAAAGATGTCTTAAAGCTGGCTGTCGTCTCCATTGAAGATTCCTTTAGCCATAAGAGTCTAACTTATACAGAACCATTATTTCAGCTCTTATGGCTGGCCAGGCCCTTTATTTTTTCAGTTCATGGAGACACATTTAACAAGAGAGCACAGCTTGCATCAGAGAGGTATCAAACAAATGAGAACAACCTAGAAGCTTTTAAAAAAATCTCGTCTTGCTGTTTCATTTAAAAAAACAAAACTCAGGTGCAATAGAAGACAAGTCATGCTGCACTAAATACATGTATAACAAACTTCTTTTTTTCCTCCCATAGCTCAGAATCTTTGTAATTTGCCAAAACCAAATGTACTTGATTTGTCTGAAAATTATTTAGAAAAGGATGGAAAAGATGCTGTCCACAAACTTCGTAAGACAGATTTCTTGAGATAAATCATTTAAATTGGTGGCTGAGCTTCAATTTTGGGACTTATCCAGCTAGAAATTCAAGAACTTGTTCCTCATTTGCTTTTAAAGTAAGATATAATTGGTGTCCTGAAGCATTTCCTCTTAGTGAATGGAAAGAGTTTCTAGGAGTGAGGAGTTTTGTATGCAATTGGCTACTCTGTCATTGCTGCCAAAGCAAGTGTCTTGAAGTCTTTAACCTACCAGTATTGTCTTCACTGTTGAAATTCAATCTGGTTTAATCTTTTTAAGTGATTTTACAGTGAGCTGTTATAACCAAAAAATTACACTTGTCATTTGCAATTAGTTGATGATTTAAATTTCCTACCTGGTATGAAAGTGCTGATGCTTCCTTGGGGAGATGATGTAAAGGTTTGCCTAACAAAATTGTTAGAACTATTAAAAACGATGCCACAGCTGACCAAAGTTGGATTGAGGAAATGGAGCCTTACTGATGCGCAAATCAGAATTCTAGGTAAGTAAAGGTACCATGGAAGAGCAAAAAATGAAGGAAAAAACCCAGGTAAAACCAAATCAAAAATAGTTCAAAAAACCCAGCAATTTTTAATAATGAAAGTGAAATAGCAGCAGGCCTGGGTAGAATATATATATGTATGTATGTATGTATAGAATTAGATGAGCCAAATAATGAGCCACATTTTCTATTCAGTGAAGACCATTTTTACTCTGTAAGTAGTGCAAGGGACACTACAGGCAGCTGGAGATTACTTGAGAGGAATCTCCCAGAGAGGAAAAAATCTTCACTGATTCAGGGAATTACAGTATCTCCTCCATAAACATCACAGGAATACAAGAAGTGTCCTTGTTGCATCTTTTTACATCAAATCTTCCACTATCATAATGTCTGTATGTATACTGAATGTATGTCAGTATGTTAAAAAAGACCAATACAGTCACATTCTTAATACTACTATAACTTTTATCAAGGGAGATAGCTGAAGGTCAGGGAGATATAAAAACTACATGAAGCCACATTATTCACCACTCCTGAGCATACAGTGGAAATGAAATGTCAAATCAAAGAGAATCTTCATGAGCCTGATCTTGCAATGCTGTTTGCATGGGTGATCATGAGCAGCAGTTCATAGCCCCATTTAAGTGAATGACCTCTGTGTAGTTAACAACATACTGTAGGATTAAGTTTTAACAAGGAAGAATATTTCAGTCTAGATATAAAAAACTTTGTGATATGTGGTTGCTATGCTTTACTTTTGTGGTTCTGACTAAGAAAAAAAGTAATATGCAAACACATTTAAATTCTATTCAGGGTGTTATTTTTAAGCACAGAAGTTCTAATGAATTCAGTAAGACTCAATTACTTCAATATGAACAAGAATCATTCTCTTCATTAGGGTTTGAAGTAGAAATACATAAATAAATATATGTTCACAGGCAGTTTTTTTGAGAAAAAACACTTGGAGAACCTTCAGCACTTGGACTTGGCAATGAATTGTGTGAGAAGTGATGGCTGGCTTTCCTTCATGCATCCACTGATCTGTCTCAAGAAGCTGATATTTTTAGATTTCAGCAGCAAACAAGACTGGGTGCCAACATCACTGTTAGTCTGCAAATTAAGTCAGGTACTAACCACACAGAGTTCTTTAAAGGAGATTAAAGTGACTGGATGGACGTTTGATAGTTGTGATCTGGGACTTATTAATGGTGCAAAAGTAAACTGCCAAAAACAATTTCAGCTAGCACATTCTTAAACAGAACCAGCTTTCAGAGCAGGTATTCACTTACAATCTTCATTATTTGAGAGATGCTCTTATCTATAACCACACACTGAATCAGAAGCTTTAGTATTACTTGGATCTCCTGGTCTGTCAATGAGCCTGGAGGGAGAATAATATCACATTTTCTTCTAGGAGAAACAGGTCAGGTGAAAGTGAGATAGAGATCACCATTTATCAGCTCAAAAGCTTGCAAACTTGAATCCTTAATGGACTTTCCAGTCTTTAAGTGGTTTCAAAGAGTGTGTACTTTATGTGTGTGTGTGTGCTTTCTATGAGCTAATTCTTATTAGCATTGATGTTAACTGTGTAGATTATAGAAAGCTTTTAATAAAAAGGCAGCAAAGACTGAAACTTGATGGATAATAGGCAGATGTTTTACAGAATTTTTTTCAGTTACATAGTATAGTTGTCTGATGTAGCACAGAGAAGCTTTTGGCAGGAAAGGACTATTCTAGTGTGATTACACCTCTATGATATACTATAGGAAAATTTGATCCAGACAGAGAATATGCCCACGAGAAGTTAAACCTCTAAAATAATAGCAGTATGATTAGAGCCTATTAGCTCTATAAATGAGGGCATGGGTACACACAAGTTACTGTGACGTAAACAAAGAGGTAAACTTGCAGAACAAGAGCTATGCTGCAGTTATTATCCATAAATAAATTCTTATCCCACAGTAAAACACCAGATATCTTATCTCAAGGGATTTTTACCATCTTTAATCTACCATCATTTTGGCTTGTGAAAAGAAGTCAGCATTTATTGATTTCTTTCACAGTAAGCTACCTCACATTTTGCATGGGGTAGGAATTTGCATACAGATATTATAACAAAGTTGCAGGTATACTCTTAAGTTCACATCTTGGTCTACTTCACAGCAAGTTGTTTCTTTCTGATACCTGAGGTTCCTGGTGTAGACAAGCTGGAATGCAGACTGCCTCTTGCTATGATTCAACAAATATCCCAGCAGAGAGCAGTATACACAAGGTAGCTCCAAACACAGCAAAAGAAACCACCTCTCTGGTGGCCCACAGAAGGTGGCACATTTGTTTCCAGTCTGCCACTGAGAGGAAGAAACTGGAGTACAAGTTAGGGCTGCTGTTTCATCTCTCTAGGCAGTTTTGAACCATGGATGCTAATACATCATGAACCCATTAACTCTGTGTTAACTTGTCATGAGAACTTGTGCTTGTGAGTTCTGCTTTGTGCCATGGATTGCTTCAAAGCTGTTTTATCTGTCTCACTGTGCCTTGCCAGAAAGAAATAAATACAGCATTTTCCCTGTAGTTAGAATCCTTCAAAGGCATGACCCCAATTCAGCAAAGCACTGAAACATGCTTAAGTTATCTGTATTGACAAAAGCATGTAAGCACATATTTAAATTTGAGCTTTATACACCACTGCATCAGATTCTTAGTGCATAAATATTTCTTCAAAAATTAATAAAATCAATTTCCCTATCTCAGGTTTTTACTCCCAGCACCAACTCTCACAAAATGCTTGTATGTCTGTGTCCTGAGCTATACTATGTTGCTTTGTGCTATAGTTAGCACATGCACATCCTTTTAGGAAAGATGTCAATGACTTCAGCTATAGTTTGCTATGAATGGATGAGATCTGGCTGCAGTCTTTATGCATATGTCCTTTCACCACTGGCACATATGGAGCTTCATATCTGTTTATTTTTTCCCCCAAACATTTGCATCACCATGTTCAGGTGACACGGTCTGCTTAAGGAAAAAAAAAAAAAMCACATTGGAAGGGAACAACTGATGTACACTGACACAGACTAGAAAAATACTTTTTTTCAAGCAGCCAAACCCTCTGTAAAATGCATAGACTGAAAATTGAATAAAGCTGAATAAAATAGAGAAATGAGTTTAAAATTAACAGGGTGCATTGATGGAAACAGACACATGGATTTCCTTAGTAAATGCTTATTTTTTATTTTGACTCAGAAAGAAGATGTCAAAATAATACAGCTTAAAGAACACAGTCTGATCAACTTTTAGAAATTTCTATCCTTCCAATTGCTCAGTTGCTCAGCAGGGCATACATATGCTTCAAAGCTCTATTTCAGATTGGTCAAAATGTAAAAGGATTCCCAAGCTCTGGGTAACCCCTGCATGTCTCTTCTCAGAGCTGTTTTTACTTTCTGTCCTTTCTCTTCCCTTAGCAGGCTATATTTCTCACAAAAGACTGTAGTTAATGCTGTCTAATTTCTCTCATAATTTTATTTCATATAATCAGAACATGTCTCCTTACATTTGACAATTTTTTCTTTTGAGCTAGGCTGAGGAAAACCTTTGGTGCCTCATTTTAAATTCCAGTAGAAAAAAACAAAGTCAAATGAATTAGAGAAAGCATTTTCATTCTGTCTGTTCTTGTATTGACTCTTTATCATTGGCACCTGATGCTGCAGACCTATGCAAACTTCTCGCCTTCCACAGCCTTGGTCTGTAAAAAAAAAATGGGTAGGTAAGCACACTTCCTCTTTTCTGGGGGATATTTAATTGCAACATACTGAGTGTTCATGTCTTTGGACATACAAATCCACTCTGACAGAAAAGAGATATTATACAGAACCAAAGAGTTCCATTAGGCCTCATAACTAATGTACCACTATGTGGACAGGTATTTGAAACAACCAATATACCTTCAAAGGGACTTCACTTTTCATTTACAGGTAACTGGGAAAACTCTGAAAGAAAGAAACTGACAGAAAAGGRTTAATAGCTATTGCTGAACCAGAAAAAGAAAGTATGAGTAGTCCAAACAGGTCGCCTTGTAAGAACACGATCTTGGAGAAATGGTGGTAAAAATTCAGACCTGGAGCTTGAATGGAGATGGCTGATCCTTTTTTGAGGATAATTGCAATTAAGGAACCTTGCGGAAAAGCTCAGAGTAAACCAGGAGCTCAGAAAAGATGTTGAGAAATGGGAATGAGCAGGAAAGTACTTCTTTCACACTGCAGGTGGTTTGGGAGTTTTGTTACCAGCTGGCATCTTGGCAATAATAGGACCTGGYAGGAAACCTGAGCTATAGAGGAGGCAGTTTTGGATAAGACCTGGAGCAGAAGTAAGAGCCAGGTGTGGGCAAATGTCTGATGCTATGCCAAAAAACAAAGGGCTGTGCTGAGTACAGAGGCAGTCACCTTCCTAGAGCTATGATTGAGATATGTAGAGTTTTTCACTGGAGGAAGGGAAAGGGGAAGAGAGGAAAAMCCCCAGTATTTATGACTTCCATGAAGTCATAAAAATGAACAAATGATGTTGCTCAGATAGTTTGGGACAAATCTGTGTAAGTTTGTTTTGACAGTGCTATCATATTGAACTGCTGTCTTCACTCACTTGTTTTTAGGCCCTCATTCCATTCAGCCTTATTCTTTCAGTCTGAAGATCTTTCCATTTTCCATGAAAAAAATAATAAAAACACGTATAATTTAATTATTTTAATTAAAGGCTTATTTCCCTTCTTCCCAAGGTGTTGTGTTGTCCTTTATCCCAGGGCGTCATGTTTCCAGAGATAGTGCTTTGCAGTGGCAGCCTTTCTCACTCACTCTGTGCTGATGTAAGTAAATACATGCAGTGCAGAGCCAAGGAAAATCAGGCACTGGAAATGTAGAAGATTATGTGGTATGGAGAACTGGAGAGTGTTCCATGTCCTGTGAGATCAGATACAAGTGCCACTAACTGTAGTCCTTGGAGGAATCTTTTACTTCTGGTAAGTAATGAAAAAGTCTTTGCAAGGGCTGGTGAAATAGAGGGAAAGAAAAGCAAGCAGTCTAAGAACAAAGGTTTAACCACTTTCAAAAATGGGTAACTGAGCCACTAGAAGACAGTTCTAAAGAGAAATCAGAAGTAATTGTAGCTTATGGATAGTCTCAGTCCTACTAGAATAAAGACATAATAGGACAAGACCCTGGTTGTTCCAAACACTGGAGTCAGTTAACAAGCCTACACACTGCTATGCTGATTTCCTTATTAAGGAAAGACCACTAAGACCACACATTTCAGTAGTTCTACACAATATTTTAAAAAGGAAAAATCAATCAGCAGTGTCTTCCCCTCTATTCCATAAAGCGAAGGAGCCTAAGGTGTATATAAAGCTGATTTTTCACATTTCCTCAGTTGATCTCTCTAAMAACATCTTGGATTGTATTTTACTATATTTTTTACGTGTTTGTAGTAAGCACAGTATTGCTGCCTGAAATCATGAACAATTTTAGATTTATTTTTGCAGTCTGCCCCTTCCTGCCTAAAGGTCTAATGGTTAACAAGCTAAGTTATAATGCTATTGCTACACATGCACGATTTAGGGATAAAAAGATGCTGATGAGATACTTAAAATGTCAAAACATAGATATATAGAAAGCAGGAAACTGCACCCTACAGAAGATCATTGTTTGTTGTTACAATACTGTATAGTGTATGCTTTCAATGATTTATGAACGATCATTTAATCTGCCTTCCCAGTCCTCTGGATCTGAATTAGTCTCTTGATAGCTCTGATTAACTTGGCCCCCTTGAGTCATATAATGCTGGTTTTGCTTGTAGATAAGCAGCTTTTGGTTCGTTGTATTTGGACTGTTTCCCACAAGCAGAATAAATGTGTCCTTAATGCTTCTTACAAGTTTGTTAATCAGATTAGAAGGATGATTGTAATATTTGTAGATTACTATCCAGTATACTGCTAATCCATTATGGCAGTGAGGGAAGGGAAGTACACAGCATGGATTTGGGCATAAATCTCAAACAGTAGCACTTGTTAACCTTCAGCAGCTTATGTATTTTATTGTGCTCATTGCTAATTAAAATTCTTACATAGAAAGCTGGCTTCACCCTAGGCTTGACCTGCCTCATATGATGCACTGAGGTGGCAGTTGCCTTGAATGAGGGTAGTCTGGGCATGTGACAAGTATTCTCTGATCACCTTCCTTACTGTGAGCCTCTAATGACTAGCTAGCACGCAAGAAGAGCATTAACTTCCTCACTGTGTTAGTTCTGTTGTGGGCAAACATAATAGGTTCCAGTGGAAGGAAAATAAGATTGGGACTATTTCCAGTTGTAGAGATTCCTTCACACAGAGGAAGCAATCCTTTAACTTTACTCCTTTGTGTTCTCTTTCCTTTTTTCCTTTAACTTTACTCCTTTCTATTCTCTTTCCTTTCATTCTCTGTGAATTTTCCCCATTTTTTTTTTATAATACAAAGAGATTTTTAATTAAATGCATGGAACCCTATTTTGACTGGGAAATAGCAATGTTCAAGTCAATCCTGTGGAAGCTGCATCTGCTCAAATCATCTCAACTCTGGGACCTCAAAAATTAGTTTGGGATTTGGATTAAATGGTACCACCCACCAAAAAGAAGAAAATGGCAATAAACCTAGATTTGTCACTGTAAAATCTCAAAGAGTTTTCTCCAAATTACCAAAATATGATAGGTAAAACAGGAAAGGGTTGTTCCTCTTCCAGCCCATAAATGTCCCACTATCCAGAGACAAATCTCATTGATCTGGAGACACTTGCAGAAACCTTGCTATTTCTAGGCCTATCACTTCTTCCTGGCACAAGGGTGTCTCAGGAGCTGTGCCCACAATCCCTTATGTTCTCTACTCAAGCCTGCTCCAAACAACTTCCAGTTGAAGGTTTGAAGGAAAGAATGCAGAGCATGCCTAGCTCAGCACTGTTAGGGGCAAGTCTCTCACTGGAAAACTCCCAGCTGTTGCCTCAAACCCATGGAAGTCTCCATGTGCAGGACAGAGGGGCTCATCCATTCAGGACAAGAGGACACATCAAGTCCCTTTGATGCACAAAGTTTCTTTTTATTCTGTACTTACATAGTGCCTAACAGAATAGGGTACTGGTACATGAACTGAATTCCTAGGTTTAACTTCAATAAAAATAATAATCACATCATCATCATCATCATCATCATCATCATCATCATCATCATCACTATGCTCTTCTCTTTCACAAAAAAATAAATCTAAAAGAACAGGCTCTGCTTTCTTTTAATTTTGTGAAAAATGCAAAGAGATAAACTTTTCAATCAGATATTCTAATATAAGATTTGCTTTTGGCTCTGTGAGCCCTCCCACCACTGGTTACTCAGTGTGACAAAACAAGAAATGAAAGTGGCACCCTAATTTCCATTAAAAAAACCTGTACACAGTACTTATTGGCTTTCTCCCTGCAAAAATCACTGTGAAAAAGGAAAAYAAAATCTAGTGTTAAAATGAGTAGGTAGTTACTTTCTATTTGTTCCATAGGCTGTAGTATGTATTATCAGTGAATAAGTAATTAGGATATTTCCCAAAGTCATCTTTCTAGCTGTCTCCATTGTCTTTAGCTCAGCTCTTTCCACAGCAATGTTTGAAGATTTAAAAGGAATCTGCACATTTATTTCACAGATAAGCCTTGAAAACTCTAAACAACCTCTGTCCCAAAAAACATATAGTAGAAGATGAAAGTGAATTTGCATGCCTGGTAGGAAGCAAAGCTTTTCCAGCAGGATGTGAAAAGAAGTGAAGATGATTAGGAAGTTTTTCTGCAGTCTTTAGGACAAAACCAAGCATTTCATTAAAGGCACGGCTTGGAAAATGAGTTACAAGTCTGTAACTTTGACTGTTGTAATATATTGTTAGACTCAAAAGCAGGTATTTTCCCTGTCTTTGAGGGACTTTTGTTGGTGGATTTGCAAACACATGAAACATCTAGGCCAACACTTACAAGCAGTATAACCTGCTTACCTGTGTGAAGCACAGGTATGCTTCACTAATGTCTCTGGGAATTTCTCTTGCCACTTCAGTAGAGCCTTGTTTTCACTGCTGCTTCTCTGCTTCCAATTCTTGAACACACTGTCTCATCTTTAGTGGCATACTAATGCTAGCCTATGCCTGGCATATAATCACCCTTCAACTGTTGCACTAGTTCTACTAATCATTAAGAACATAACAATAACCTCTCTGAAATTTTAGCAAAGACTAAACAAAAATTTCACATTGAAGGGAGTTGAATAACTGAGCTTCTGCTCTACTAAAATGATCAATGACTGTATTATAGCTGCACTAGGAATCAGGAATCACTCCTCAAAATTCACTTAATTTCAAGTAGGAAACTTTCAGTGTCAAAATGGTGTGACAACAATTAGTTTTTAATTAAACTTGGCACTGAGTTTCCATTTATAAGCCTGACTTTGCTCCTGCAAAGATCGACTATAAAATTTCCATCTACCCTTTAAAGGTAGAGCAGTGTCAGCTTTGTTCTTGAAAATAGGAAGTGGCCTTCACACATTATCAACTGTAAGAGCAGAATTGCTAGCCGGAGTGTTATATATAAAGCCTGAGGAAAAAAGCAAACATAAAACATCCCATCTCCTAACCCAAAGAAAAGAGAGAGAGAGTATTTCCTTTACAAACATTTTAGCAGAAGTTTTCTGACAAAAATAGAGTTAATTAACTGAACTGTACTCAAATCAACAGCATTTTCTTTAGTAAGGAAGTAAGGAAGAACATTATATGCAGTTCATCATAGTGTGGGAAGCTGGAAGATTCTAGAGGTGGAGTTTTCTTTTCTTCCAGAAACTTTTCAGAAGAAAGTAAAAAATGTAACCTAAAATTATAGAGACTTGTGACTTTATTATACCTTTCTCAGTGTGATTAGTGATTGCTGTATACTTCTATTTTATTTTAGTTTAGGAGTTTCAATAAAATTTATAAAATAGAAATGAATACTGGCTTACATTTCTTTCAATGAACAGCATAAATTTGAACTTTTCTGTGCCTGAAATGCATATGAACTAGTTAACTTAATGGTCTGATCCAGTACTCCAAATAATTATGGGTCAATCTGTTAYATTTGTTAGCAATCACTAGATGTCACTGTGTCTCTACAAATGCAGGTGAAATGGGCCTGGGATTGATTTATCAAGGAAAAATGCATATCATTAAAGTGAAATGCAAATAACTCAATTTCATATAATAGCTTCAAGTATTGTATCATTTTATGTAACTTCAGGTTCTCCTGCATAGGTCAAACTCTTAAAAAAGCAGACTCGTATATGAACAGCCAATGATCAGAAAACCAGATAGCCAGCTAGGAGGATGCCCTAGGAAAAAGAGATACCTCTTCATTTGTTTTGTATGCAATCCATAGTTGTGACTGCTGGCACCAGCACGTTTTTTTCAGGTTGTAGTTCATTTTATATTTCTTTGTTTGCAATGTGTTGGCTACAAAAAAAATTGTACTCATTAATATACATGTTGTCCAATCTCTGCAAGTATTATATTATTAAAGTCCCAACCTTATTGCAATTAGAAACTATTCTCTTTTAAAAAATTCATAGTAGCCATAAATATCAGTTTCAGAGTGGAACTCAGCATGTAAACAATGCATGATTGAGAAAGAAGTTTTTTCTTTTCTTAAGTGAACATTTTAAAAAGATTGACTGTTGCACAGAACAGCTTAAATTGTGGTTTCCAATCTTCTATTTCAGCAACAACTTTTGCTCTAGTCAAGAAAGCAAAGGTCAGGCTGACTTTTAAAGCTCTAGTGACCATTGTACATATTAGCCCTCTCAAATACTTCACGAACTATTTAGGCTGCACAACACAGAGTGTAGATGTCACAGAGGGTTAAGATGCCTTGCTCTCAGGGACAGCAAAACACATTTCTGGTCTCTTGGAATGGCACTACCCCAGTCTGTAGCTGAGCTGTGCAGGACTGAACAGTAGGTAGAGCGGAGGCAGAAGGAGGTGCTCCTGTCAGAAGAGGAGGAAACCTGTGCCCTACTGACTGTGACATTTCAAAGTACTCACTAGAGTCTCTACACAAGTGCATGGCCTCTCACAATCTTTTTTGAACTGTTCTACCATGTGTTGTTGTCATGAGCTGCACATATGCAAGGGTCAGAAGGAATAAGTGGTGATACTCTCTTAACATCTGTGAACTTAATACCAGCATAAGCAGAAAGCGTTAAGACTGGCAGGTCCTTCTGAAAGTATGAGATGCAGCATGTCTTTAGCCCTGTTCCTATGGTTGCCACAGAACAAGGAAAGAAAGTGGTGGTGAAGCACCTTTTAATTTGGGGTCAAATTCGCATGATATGCCCAGTTACCTAGACTGACACTTTTATAGTAGTGACAGGCAACAGTTGATATCAGCTGCAGTGTTCTGATTGATCAATCACAGCAACAGAGGCAGGATGGTCAGTGTCTTCAAGAAAATAAGAGACACATACTGGCTCAATTTGAGCCTGTTTTGCACTGGTATAAATAACTATCTGTCTTAACAGTGTCTGTGCCTTTCTTATTGGGATCCTCAAAAGAACCAGCACCTCCTGGTGTAAAACAGAGCCATATGTATTTTGGCTTCTGAACTCTGAATATACGTGAGAAATATTCCCTAGTGAAAGGACGGAACAAGTACTTGGTTAGCTCTATATCCATGAGCCTGTAGCTGCCTAAGTAGTTGAATACTTGAGGCCTTGAGACTGTGGTTAGAATTGCCTAAAACTTATTTTTTTGTACTCTGAAATATGGAAGGTTCCCCCTCCAATCCGGAATGGAAAATACAGTCATTGTCATCCCCCACAAATGTCTATGGGGTTCTTGTTTTGGTATTTTTTTCAAAATGAGACAAAGCGAACTTATCTCCTGGGGACTCCCCAGCGAGTGCCTTGCTGCAGCCCTGAGGCCTGGCACAACTCACAGCTCTGTGGCAGAGAGCCCAGAATGCTCAAAAGCCCCCATCTGTGTTGTGGCTTCCAGGCTCCTAACCCCAGATCAAGCAGCCTAAAATTTGCAATATCTGTACTTGGCACCCAGTCCTTCAATAGGGAGACTGAAAGTCTTGAGAGCCTCTGCTTGAGCTGGAGCTCTTAGTACTTCTGTACTTTATGTTGCCAGCCTTGGACTAACCAGAAACAAACCTTCCAGCCTTGCAAGCAGGGGAGTTGAAATCCTGGGGGCCTCTAACCATCAGCTAGCCTGAATAGCAGGTATCAATGCTTTGCATGTTCTCTAAACATACAGGACAGGTACAGGGGGGTCACCACCAATCTGCCATTAACCAGTCCTCTGTACAAAAATGAATTCAGTCTCTCAAGCCTCAAATCAGGCCTATACCAATAGGAGCAAGATTTATGGAGAGCTGCTCTCTGAGGCACTTTGACTCTCCTCCCAAGTCTGCAATGGCAACTTCCTCACCCTCCTTTCTGACACTGGGAAGAGCCAGGTTTTGTTTGGTCCTTCCCCTTTCCCAGCTAGGTTTTGCAGGGATGGAAATCAGAGGAGTGACTTCTCCTCCTGTTGCTGCCAGGATGGAGCCTGAAATGCTAGACTATTTCTGCTCTGCTCTGGTCTCCTTCTACTTGATCCTTTATCATTCTCCCCAAAGGGCTGAGCAACGGACCTTTTCTGCAGAAGCTGGCATTAGCTGCCATAGCCCCAAAACAGGGCAGTGAAGACAGCAGCTAATTAGAGGGATTTCTTCTGAGTATTTTCTCAAGTGTTCCCCTCTGCAAACCACCTTTCTGGTCAAAAACTGCAAACTTTGGGTCTTCAACTTTTTCCAACCCAACTTACTTAATTTAAGCATTGCTAGAGCTGGCCAGAGCTTTAGACCTTAGAAACGCAAACTCCTGAACAACCCACTACATGAATTGTAAGAAAACTGGGCAAGTTTTTAAAGGAAATATGACTGTGCTTTGGTAAAAGTTTGTTGAAACCAAACTACTTGCAAAGAATATGTTGTTTCTGACAGATCAGCATTTTCCAATGACATTACATTTTGTCCTAAAATTCCTGAACAGCTCCAGTCAGGTCTTTATTCTGATTCAGTGACAGAAATTAGATTATCATCTACTCATGCCAGACAGCAAATCCATTATTATAAAAGGACCTGTTTCAAGCTGTGAGTTTTGCAAATTTGCAAATGATCTCATCACTACTTCAAATTGCCATTTTCAGCTCTTGAAGGGAAAATCACAGGATCCTGGGAAAGATGAACATCAAAGGCATAGGTTTATAGTGAAATCATGTGTTCAAATGCAGCCAATGGCAACTGTTGATGAAATTTTCAGGAAGGAAGGTCAACCTTGAGCCAAATAACTAGAAATCAGCATGTTTACACACTTCCTCCCCAATTCTGCGAATGTAAAACCACCTGTGGATGCATGTTTCTTGATTGAAGGCAAATAAGGGCAGTAAGGCAGGAAATGACAGAACTAATAATAATTTACCTAAATTCAACTCACTTGCTGTGATTAAACTGAAATGTCCCCAGATATCCAGCAGTTGGGGGCACTTACAATACTGCTAAGGGATAGCTTCACTAGAGGTATCTTCACTAGGATATTCATCTCCCTCAATATTTAGAACCACTTTGTGTAGGATGTGCCTAAGGTCTTGTTTGGCTTAACATGTTAAACTTGCTTTTATCAGCTACATTTATTTTCTGTTTCAGTATTGCAACTCTTAAGAATCTTCTTGCCTGCAAAAAACCTGTCATACAAGAGTTTTAAGATTTTAATCCTTTAATTTCAGGTGATTGGTAGATTCAGATTCAAATTTCATGGTCCAAACTAGCCTCAGTCTATTCTGATTTAGCTTCTTGTGACTGCTAAGGAAATATGAACTACACCAGAGCAGGAGAGGCAAATGTTCAGGAAACATCTCACAAGAATTTGGCATCATCAGACTTCACCTGATAGCTTGGATTTGACATCAAAGCCACACTGAATGCAAACTTAACTGTAATATGTATTCATACATACTTCTCTTTTCAGTCCACTCTTAATCAGCATTGAATACAGTGAAAGTTGCAAAAGTCCACTATGCAGTAGGGAAATTTGTTATAATATGCATAATTTTGATTACTTGACAAAATAAACAAATAGAATAACAAGTATTCCTAGACTGATTTAATGATATTCAGGACTCTATGTGAGTTGAACTGAAAATGTTTACATTTACTGACCTGAAAGTGAACTTTACTTAATAGTGGGTATACAGGGTTACCTTTCACAGTTTATATGGTATGGTGCTGGCACAATGGATGATGGATCAGGCATTTTCAGACCTGCCCCTTAATCAGAACTGCAGGAAGCAACTGAGAATGAGAATATTCTTTCTCTGGCCTTTTTTATGGAGGTATATGATTTGTTCTGAACTTCACTTGGACCTGTGCACCCAGCTTTGAGATATGGGATTTACCGTAAACTTCTTTACTGGTCGCTCAGGAACCTCTAAAGTACATAGCATGTGAGGAGCTTATTGCTTAGGTTTTACTGGACCAATGCAAATAAAACTGTTTAAATAATAACAACATTTCTTGAACTCAGTAAACCTGGAGGACTTATAGACACAGTTAAAACGGCACACAGGCCAGGAGTATTATTAAAACTGATTCATCTCAATGCTGTTTTAGCCTAAGCAGCTTGCAGCTGGTTTTTGTCAAGGTTACTGCCGCTGCAGCATCCTGATGAAACCAATTTAAACCTCCCTTATTCATTTTTCTACTGTGTTGTAGCTGTCATCAGTGTATGGACCCAGTGCTAACCTCAAGGATATCTTTGAAAAATAAAGGTAGACTTGGGTTTGCAGGTTTTGATTAAACATATTAAAAACCCTATAAAATATCAGGGGCTATCTAGACCTTCAGTTCAGATTAAATTCTGAAGATTGCCATAGAAACAAATGCATTTTTTTCATACTGGGAAGAAACTAATGAACTAGAGCAGTGAGTTAAATAATTTAGAACATGAGTATGGATGACTGCTTAACTCTCAAGCAGCAAGCTTGTTCTATTTATAGCATAGTTTCCACTTTTTTCTCCTTCTTTCCATATGTATTTTAATAATTTACTTATTCATTAATAAAATATTAGGTGAGGTCAGTAAGCCCACTGCCCTGTTCTATACCATCATGTTGAAAATGTGAGTTTAGGAGACTTACTTGTGAGATCAGATAAAGAGGGTGCATAAAAATGATCAGTTTGAGGGCAGAAGTAATGATGATAACATGTTGGCATATATGAACAGTCCTGTGACTGATTTATCAAGTGTAGTGTGATAACACTGTTGCATGACTGACAGGCTCATTCCAGAGTCTGGGATGACTCTACATAATTATCCTTCTGTCTAGAAATAAAAGGGCAAGTTGCACAATGAGACAGTTAAACAGTTCCAGGAAGGAACTATTTCCTTGGAATAAAGTGTAGTTGCAATGCGGAGAATCCCCTTGGAATTAGGTAGTGCGTTACTGAAGGCACGATCTCTTAGCTGAAAGTAGGACATGAACCAAATCTCTGCTCTTATTTGAAAGAGACACATAAAGACAAATTATTAGGGCCAAGTATTCAGACAAGTGAGAAGGCAGCAGCAAGGTCCCAAAGGCAATGGCAGAGGCTCTGGACTGCAAAATAAAGAGATAGGTGCTTTGGAGGTCAAACAGCAGTATGTTTGTATATATGTTCCCCTTGACACCAATGAATGTCACATCAGTGCTGGAGAGATCACTGACAGATATCAATGAGCAGTTTGGTCTCCATATCTCTTTTAAGCTTTTCACTGCCAGTAATGCAAGCTCCCTTCAGCAACTGTTTTAGCTCTCACCAGCTGAAAGGGGAGCAAAGCAAAAGCTATTTAGGAAAAAGAAGACCAAGAAACTCCCGACTCTAACATATGCATCACATGACACAAGACAAGACACACAGAGGCAAGCAGACAAGACAGTAGACAGCATAGCATCAGAAAAAAACTGAGTAGGAGGAGCATCCCTGTGGGTGAAAACAAGCCATTGACTATAATGGACCAAATTTAAAATGCAGGGAAGCAAAATGTCAGGGAGCAACAAAAAAAAAATCACAGAAATGAGAACACTAATTGAAAAAAGACCTAAAAGGGGCAACCAAAAGAGTAAATTTTTGCAGTCAACAAGAGGGCTATTTATAGACAACATATTAAAGCTTTCAAACAATTGCATGACTTCTACCACACAGATTTTAGAAATACCAGCACCCTCCATCCCAAGCCCAAAACAATCAATCAGCAGGCTTTAATATCAGGTCAGTGGAAGATATTTTAAGTAAGGAGACAACTTTTAAATATCTGAGACTGCATCCAAATGAGGAAAACGGAAAATAATATAAAATCTGGCACGTTAAAAGTGAACGCATAAGAAGATTGGAAAAGAGTTTGAGGAACACCTTGCAAAAGACATAAAATGTCATAATAAATTATTTTTCAGACAGATGAGAAGTAAAAAGTCAGCCAGAAAGTTTGTAGAGCAATAGATGGTCAAAGCATAAAAGGGAGTGCTCAGAGAACATAAGGTCATAACAGAAACAGTAAACAATTTTTTTTTGTAGCTTTGCTCTCTGTGGAAACATTAGGAACATTTCCCCATCAGACTTCTTCTTCCTAGTGGATGCATTTGAGGATCTGACACTGCCTGAAGTGTCAGTGGAAGAGGAATCATCARCAAAATGAATCGTAACAAGTCACCATATCCAGATGTTGTTCAGAACAGAATTGTAAAGGAATACAAGTCTGAAATAGCTAAACTATTGCATGTAGCTTGTAACCTCTTGTTTGAAACCTCCTCAATACCATATGAATGGCATTTGATAAATTTGTCAGAAATAAGAATTTAAAAGCATTAAAACACCAGTTTTTCAGGGCTTCAGAAATGATCAGAAAAACTGCAGAACAGTAACTCCGTAGCAGTTAAATCAGCAAAAGCAGTAATAGAGAATATAATTAGTGAGCGAAAAAGGGGTTAAACACTGAAGTGGCAAAGTTTGCTGATGATACTGTATTGTTCAGGATAATCAAAATGAAAGCTGACTGTGAAGACCTGTAGGAGATCCCTATGATGTCGAGGAGGTAATAAAATAACATGAAACCAAATGAATATAAATGTAAAGTAATGCCTGTGGGAAAAACAATTGTATACACACTTTAGACTCTGAAACAGCTTTTAKCACTCGGAAGAGAGATTTTGAAAGCTCAGTTCCTAATAATGATCAATTACACAGCTAGAATGCTGAGGATTTTTAGGAAAAGAGTAGGAAAAAACAGAAAGCATCATTATGCTATTGCATGAACCCATGGGGGACCCACCACTTGAAAACTCTGTGCACTTCCAGTACCCTTATTTCAGAAAGTTTATAGTAAAAATAGAAAAGCTAAAGAGAAGGKCAACAAGGATGATCAGTTAAGCAATGACTTCCTGGAGAGGAATGACACTCAGCCTGCAAAACAAGCAACTGAGGGATAGTATGGCAGAGGTCTGTAAACAAAGACTAGCAGTGAAAAGGTGAGTAGGAGTTAATAATCTAATACAAAAACTACAGATATCAAAAATTCCTAGCAGATCATGAGTTCTCAAATCCTTGTTCTGAGTAAGTATCAGGGAAATACCACTAGATACTTTCCCCGTTCTTATGCTTGGATTCTGCTTTTAGTCACTGTCAGAATAAAAAAGATTCCCTTCCTGAATCTGAGTGGAGCTGCTGCTCCGGATGTAGTGAAAGAAAGAGCAAAGGTCACTGCAAATGGAAGAGAAAGCACCATCATGAGGGGGTGAGGTGCATATCTAGAGATGGAAAAAGATCTCTGAAAATGGAAAAAAGACAAACTGCCATACTGATTGACTGAGTGGGTCTTTCCCTGCCTCCAGCTGATTTAATCAGATAAAGCTGAGTAAGATTGCCAGTTGGCTAGTGAGTCATTATCTCTGCCATTGGCCAAACATGACATTCCTCTTTATATTTCTCTGTCCATTGGCTCTCCAGTTATTTTTTTCAACTATTACTTTTGTTAAAGAAGATCTACTCCTGCTAACTGAATTTCTAATCCCTGAAGCAGTGCGAAAAAGGAGATCCAAATATCTTTCAGGTGGAAAAGGATACATCATGGAGTTGATATATTCTCAGTTTTACCCTGGTGTCTCAGTTTTACCTTCTCTTAGGAGAAGGATGCGATTCTCATGCCATGAGAAAAATTAATTTTATTCCTCTCCTTTCCATGTTTTGAGTTTATTTGTTAAAGGCTCTTATCATGTCTGCAAAATACACAAGGTCCTGGAATTGAACCATTGTAGCGAGAGCTTCCCAAGAAAGTTGGGGATAAACAGATATGTTTTGTTTCTGCTGAACTTAAAGCAGAAGTCATTTTGGTTAAACATGTATCTCCATGGAGAAAACATCCCTTTTAAGGCAGAACAATATTAGATTATGGGGTTATGTGACACCATTTTTCCACATTCCAGTTTAGCATTCACACAAGCTCTTCCTCCCAGATGTGACATTTCCCTGACACCTACTGAACGTCATGCGCTGGCCTGAAGGCAGTAGGTGAAAGTGACATGGCATTTAAATAAAAYGTTCCCAACAGCATTGTCATGATCTGCAATCACATGAAAATCACTACCATTTATTTACAGGGACGTGGTTAAAGATTTGTACCCAGCCCAAGGGCATAAAGCAGTGACCTAAAGTCTTAAATAGAATTCCACTTGAAATAAAATAAAACAAAAGAAATATGCCACAGTAATAATATTTGAAAGATCTGCTGAGTGGTAAAATAAGCATTGCTTCTATTTATCTGGCTTTCAGTCCATGGAGGACACTAAGTAATTTGTAATGCTGGAATGGTGAGACTCATGAGCATCTTTGGGATCACTTCACTTTCATACATGAAAACTTAGTGGGAAGACATAAGATCAAAAACATGTGTCTTTTTCAACTTGGTGTTAGATACAAAATCGAGTAAATAATAATTTCCCTTTCATTTTCCCAGTGGCTATCAGTCTTATTCACTTCAGGAATTCCAGCTATGCTCAATTTTAATTTAATATCCGAAACACTGTTGCAATGTCTACTGAAAAAGCATTTTTGTATATTTGTATATTTTAAAGAGGAATTTACAAAAAAGCTGGATTTGTTTAAACAACTGCATTTTAAAGCGTATGCGATGTTTTGTAAGAGGTACCCGGGAGACAGGATATGGATTACAGTGAATACCATCTGCAGATGTGATGGATGGGCTTGAGAACCACGTAGAACTGGAGTATACATGAAGTGCATACATGGTATGTACCATACTTGGCACTGCAGGCCAGGGCATGAGCCAAAGTGTGGCAGGTACTCCCATCCACGATGCCTGCTGTGGGACGCCAGATGCATTATTGCTGGCCAGAGAGCTGCCCATGGCTGGGCTGTCCTTGTTGGCCTGACAAAACAGTCATAGCAGCCAGGCTGTGCAACACACACATGGAGATACATGCTTAAACTGGTACTAATGCGTAGGATACGTCCAAACTTTCTCCCCTAGTATGTGCCTGGTCACATTGCCAAGTGAAGGCCTTGCATTTATACAAGGAAAAGGAGTAAGCTGGCTCAAGCAGGGGCCTATGCACAACACAGATGCACCCTTGATTTTGGGGAATTTTCAACCTAGTTCTCCTTCTATAAATATAACTGGAACGTATTTTTGACTGCCTAGTAAACAGGCGTTAAGATGCTGATTCTTCTGCACAACAGAAGAACCGAAGAAGCAGCCATGGCTGTTCATGACAACTACCTATTCAGTCTACATAAATTCAAGTCAGAATTACAAAGCTATTCCTTCGTTTTGGGTATCCTTGTGTTGCATTTACCACATGCTTCCACCTTCTACAGCAAATAAGGTAGGAGAACTACTGACACTCTCAGGCATGACAAAAGCCTGCCTCACTTTCCATAGACACTACCGAACATTGAACAGAAGTGCTGCTGGACAAGGCAATAGATAAAACTCTGAAAGATTCAGCGCAGTGCTTAGCAGCAGTGAGGAAAACAAATCCACGATATATAAATAGAAACACTGCCTATAATTTGGCAGAAATAATTCTAGAATGCTTTCAAGTGGACAGCAGTATGCAAACATGAACAATATGCAGAGAGATTACTTCAATATTAAGGGACTGTCATGAAGAAAAAAGCTACTAGAGTAAGGTCTGAGCACACATCCTGAGGTTACACAAAGGTTAACTGAACAAGTGGCCTGGTTTTCAGAGGGAAGTTTCATGAGGGGTTCCAAGGATTTCCCTCTCCCCAGTTTATATGCATGAGCAAAAGAAAGAAAATGATCCAGAAACAAAGAATAATATACTTAGCATTGGAATCCTCAGGCAATTAAGTCTTTCCACAAATTCAGCTGGCTTTTGAGAAAGCCCTTATATATCCAGAGCAGAGAAAACAAAAAAGAATCATTGGGAGAAACATTCAGAAAGGCAGTTTAGTTATTTGCTTGGAGGACTTAAAGAAATGGTGAGGAAACAGTTATGAACCAGGGATAATGACACTGCTGAATGTCTTGACTTCTTTGCATTTTGCATCTCCTTAGGCTCCTCATTAGAACCATCTCTCTGATCTGAAACAGTAGGAGTCAGCAGGATAAATGTACTGTAAGAAACACATTTTCATCCAACAGTTCAAAAGCCTCAGTAAAAATGGTAATGCTTAATCTGTCCGCTGTGGACTGTAGCAGCAGACAGCACGGATGGGGCCCCAGTGCAAGTCTTGGCTGCATGCTTTTTTAGGGAGCTTGAATAAAGATATTTATTCTTGGAAGAAAATAAGTCAATTATTTTCTATGGCAACTGAAAAATAAACACACAAACTGGCAGCAAAATATCTATCCCCTGTTTGAAAAAAAAGACCAAGTAAAAGTTTACTTTGTAATATTCATTGCTAAACTATTTATTCAGTTAAATTCCATGTTGGCTTTTTACAGCCATGCAGAGCTCAGCCTGCCTCCCTGGGAGCTGATGGAACGAACCCCGGGAACAGCCACGGAAGCTGAGTCTGACCCAGACCACTACTGACAGTGAGTGGGGAGAAATTTAGCCTATATGCTGATGCAGACTGAAAATGTGAATCATGAACACTGCCTTATTTGTAGCAGAATTTGTGTGTACACTATTCTTACACAAATTGAACTTACATCCTAAGCAGAGACCTTAAAAGACGTCAGTACTGCTGGGCTGTTGTGGTAAGAGAGAAGGTACTTGTCTACTCACTTCCCTTGTTTCTGCAGAAGCCAGGACTCCTTGCCTTCAAGAGGGCAGCTAGCCTGCAGTTTATGCACTTCTCTTAAACTTTGGCCATTTGAGTTTCTGTAGATAGGTTCCTTCTTCCAAAAGCTAGGTTTCCTCAGAAGAAGGACCAGAGAAACAAAAAAGGGCATCCTAGCTCCTTTCAAAAGAAATTTGACTGACTTCCCCACCATCTTCCCTCCATTTAGCAAAAGGGAGCCTTAGCTCCTCTTAGACTATTTAGGACTTTCAGTTTTCTATCTCCCTATTAGCCTCTCTTCCTGCTCCTTGACAGTGGGTGATCTACCAAGCAACTGATTTTGAGAAAGGGCAGGTAACACATACCTTTAYAGTCTATACTTGTCAGCTGAGACTCAATTTCTAATTTTTCATGTAAATTTGGAATAACTCAAGTGGATCTGAGTTCCAGGATTCACTTCAGACTTACCATCAATTGATGGTCCTCAGGCCTAAAAGTGGGCAGATATGGGCTCTAGTTCCAGCTTCTGTGAATTATTTTTCTTTCATCCAATAAATGTGCACTGTTAATTGCATTTTTTTCTGGGGAAAAGAGTCTTCCCTTTTTCATCTGAGTTCTTTAAACACGGGGACAGGTCGATGCTCCTTCTTGCCTGCTCCAAATGAAGGGGCACTATTCCTCCTCAAATTCCTGGCATAGCCTGGCAACTCAGCCCTCTCTTTAGAAACTGAACATGTGATGTATGAAGCATCCTTTTAGCATATTTTTCAGACCAGTCCTCTGAAGGGACATAGATAAAGAGGCATGAAGAGCTAGATCACAATAGAGCTAAATTTCCAAGTTCGGTTGCTTCTGAACATATACAGTATCTACATTATGTGTCTAAGTTAGTTTTGATCTATAAGTATTTTCAGGACTACATATTTTGGGGCAGTAGGCTTTCTGGAGTTTGCTCTGGAAATTCCTGCCTAGATCTAGCACAACTAAAACTTAGATAGTTTGGATGATCCTTTCAGTTCTGATATTCTTTTTCAGTGAAAACAGTGCTGTTTACCTCAGTCACATTAATCTTGATTTTTCCATTGTAAATGAAACAGCATTGGGCCCAGAAGCTGTGAACCACAGGAGCATAACTCTTGTGGGACCTTACTCTTGGACAATTTTAATAAGTAGAGATGCCAAAGGGTACCTGCGTTTGGAGAAAAAGCTTGTTTTCACAGTTTCTATCCACTGCAAATACCACATGAACTTTTATGGGTACAAAACACCTCTGTTAAAAGAGACCAGGCATGAAAGATTTTTTTTTTTTCCAAATGTCTCCTTCTTTACTGAAAAATCTTTGGAAAAAGGAATTCTGCTAATAATATAAGGCTCACTCTACTCTTTTCTCATTTTTATCCTCAAGCTTCCCATATACCCCTCTTTCATATTTTTCCCTTGTGGAGCTCCCTGGAACTCGTGCCATTCCCAGAGACAACGCTACCCAAAGACTGGTTAAAATTACAGCTAAGTGTTGTGTGAGTGGGGAGAGAGAAAAAGAAGACAATCTAAGTAACTACTACAGTTTCTAATGACCCATATCTCATTTAAATCATGGCTGCCTTATGCTTTACAGGCATAAATTTCCTGGGCAAGAGAGGAAACACGGTGATTTTGCTCTTCCCTTTAGTTTTCATTTTTTATTCTCTTTCCACAGCTCTGCCACCATTGCTTTCCCCAGAATAGCACATCTGATGGCATTTCTGAGGAATCTGAGAGAGGTTGCAGCACTGTAGTGGGGAAATGAGTCGTGCCGGAGCATGGCAGGAAGAGGGGATAGGGACTAATGGAAGGAAAGAGGAAAGGAGCTAAGTAGCTCGTTGTGGCCACAACTGGCTAGCATGGTCACTGCAGTGTCAGGGGTAATCCAGTGCTCCACACCCAGATGGTTCCAGTGTGGACTTGGGTGCTAGGGAGAGTATCCTGCTGCTTCCACTCGAAGGAGTGGGAGAGTCCTGTCCCCTTCCCATTCATTATGTCTTTCCATGATGCYGTTTCAGAAGTGTAAAATGGCCTTCAGAAAGGGACGAAACTGCACTCTAAAGAGAGCATCAGCTAACCAATGAGTCGGGTTTTTCACATGCACAATGTGGATGTTAATGTGAAAAAGCATCCTGAGACTTCCTGGAAATCCTAAGTACTGGAGACTTAATTAATTACTCATCCTGAAAGAAACTCTCCCTGCAGGCTGGTGTGAAGAGTTTTAAACATCTGTACATAACACTTTATAACTATGAATTGAAATCCCATTTTTATTCCAAAATACAAAGAAGAATGAATGTGGCATATTACTCACTCTGGTGAGTAATTACCACACAATGGTAACAAAAGGCATTTGAGGATGATGATGTGAGTGACCACCAAACCTGTTTCTGCTCAGTATATTTACAGTGTTGAATAACTGACTCCCCTCATTCCTTTCGTGTCCTTGTTTGCTGGTCATCCGCACTGCATAAATGTTAGTTTGTTAACAGGAATTCTTTATTTCCTTCCAAAACAAAACGGATGTGGGAATGGGCACTGTGGAGCCAAATGCTATGTGCTGCATGTGCCATCAGTCTGCTCTTGAGGGAGCTTTCCCTAAGGGATCCAGGCAGGTGGGAATCCTCCCTGCTTGACCGAGGGGTCAGAGATCATCCCCTGGGACAGATGTGTTCAGCCGTGGAGATGTCCCTTGTGATGGCACGGTAGGCAATACAGGAGGAGCAAAAATGGAGAAGTGATTCATGTGTATTTAACAATTCTGAACAAACGATGAAAAAAGGGGCTGACACTGAGAAGGGGAATGAGTAAGACACTAACTGGTATTTAGAAATGGAGGTAAAGGAAAGAGGGGAAAGACATGGTGGAAGTTTTGGTGAGGCTCAGTTGCCTATCATCTGTCAGAAAAGACTTGGTGAGAATAATGTTACAGGGTTATGTTTCAGTTGGCTGAACTGAGCCCTTGGTTATGTCCCTATTTATTTGGATTCCCTGGTAATCTGATGAGATGCTAGAAGCCTCAGGAAATTAAAATTAGCAATATTTTTAGAGCAAGCTACATCTGCTTCTTCTCATAAGTCTTTCTTTATCCTCTACCAATTTCCTGAGAGAAGGCTGGCCAAGATGGCTAACGAGGTTTGACTATTCTATATGTGAGGGCCAGTCATGGAGAAAGCCAAGACGTTGGCATCTATCATTGAAAGGGAGCAAAATGAAGCTCAAGGGCCTCATTAAATTACAATATCAAAATACAGAGAGGAGAAAAGCCATTTTGCTGGTAAACGGGTCCACATTTTTTTGCAGGGTCATGTAGCTAAAATCTAAAATCTTGAACTTTTTTTGGAAGCTTTTCATCACCCAGTGCAGACAGGGTGTATTGACACACAAGCAAGGAATTCCACATACAGAAGGAAACTGAATAATAAGAGATAAATTTAGAATAGTTGGAAAAACTGTAATTTTTGAGAAAAGAAAGCCTCTTAAACTGTGTTAATGGAATACAAGTAGTTTTTCTTCAGGGGACTGGAGAATTAAGTCCATTTACAGATAATGTGACATTTTCCAAAATAAATTCTCCCACACATGAGAGCACTGAGTTGGTGAGAAGAAGATTAATCTCTTATCAATGCCTTGTTTATTTTGAACATTTACAGCTCTTTGAGACTAACAGAATGATTTACCAGTGGCTCTGAAATACTGTAAACATGTCATCCAGAGTTTCTACATGCACTTTTTTCTTTGGGATCTCTAGGATAAGTTCTCCAACTGAACTGGTACTCACATTTGCTATTGAACTTGCTTGAACTTAGGATAGAAAGTGTTGATGTGACTCACATTTTTAGAATCATTACTAGATCCAGGAAGCAATGAAATAGAAGAAATATTAAAGGAAGAATTAAAGGAATCAACCTCAGTAACAACCCCCAAATTTACTATGAGGTCCTATCACCCACATGGAAAAAATGCATTCCCTCTCAGTACTATTGATTCTACATCCAGAAAGAAAACCATAAAATGGCCATTTTTTTTAAGATGGTATCCAAGAATGCTCTAATTAGCAACAGAAGACTGAAACTATGCAAGAAAAAACCTGAAACATAAGCTTAAAGCATTTTGGAATAAAAGAAGATGATATTTCTCAATGGGCTTCCAAAATCCTTTAATTTTTTTTAAGAAGATGGAATAGCTGATTTCTGCCATGAATCTGTGTTTGTGGCAAAAGTTAGTGCAGTTTGCTGCCTCAAAATGGTGAAAAACTGAAGTATTTAATAAGAGGAGACACAAACTCAAAATGCTTTCATAATTTAGAAGAAATGAATTTTTGTGCACCAAGTTCAGTACCACAATTACATTTAGAATCTTTTGGCTGATTTTATCAAAAATACTTACTAAGCTCAGCACAGGAAAACAAGAAAATAACTTACAAGAAACAATGTCGTCGAAGGACAGCTGTTATCAAGATCTAACTTACTAGTGGACTAGGACACCTTACTATATTCTTATGTTGCATACTGAGAGCTGCAAAGTCTTCATAACTTGAACAGTTGTGTGGTTTAATATGCTAGAGATACAAAGCATATATGCAGGTGTTTCATTTGACACGCCTTCAATGTGTTTCTCATTGTCCACTCTTTTGCTAGGAAAAAAATAACGTATACATGTGGAAGCAGAGATGTCCCTGAGCAGGAAAAGTAACAACTCTGATATGGCTAAATTTAAACCTGCATCAGTAGAAGTGCTGACAGTAATTAAATTCATAAGTATTATTGGCACTTTCTTGGCTTGATCAGTCATCAGACTCGTCATTCATGATGGAAAAGCATTTTTAAAAATGCATAGGAAATAACACAAAAGATTTGAGACCCAGAAGGCCTTAAAGGAGCCTAAGTGATCTGCTCACCCCTCCTGCACCACTTACTTCTCCATTTCTTTCCTCATAATGTTGGAGGAATTTCTGGATTCTAGGGATGTGACAGAACAGAGGTATGGCTAGCAGTTACACAAGGTTAATGGGGCCACAAGAGCCCAGAAAGGCTATCTTGGGAGAAGATAATAAATAGCCAAAGTGAAAGAGGCCAACAAATTAGCTGAATGACATCAGTTAGCTGGATTTGTTCTTTTTCTCTGTGATTCCTGACAAATTTGAGTGTTCTGTATATATATAGTCCCTGTGAGCTTCTGTAAGACTATATATGAAGAAAGAAAGTTTGTTCTAAAGAGCTTAAAACCATATTCAAGTGTTATGATATTTAAATAAGCATTAAGATTTATTCAAACAACATATGTGGGTTTGTTTTTATATTTCTGTCAGTGTTCCATCCATTCCTAAAGTTTTATTCTGACTATACACATATAAGATTGAGGAGGGAACAATTAAACAGTCATTACATTACTAGCATATGCAATCTTATAGTGAAAGATGGACAAATCTTCTGCTATAATTTCTAGTCACATTTCCACATTGATATAACAGTTGTTAGAGTGAAGATACTTTTCTATACAGAATTGTAAGAAATCTATGAAATACCTTTCTATTTCTATACACAATTGTAAGAAATCTATGAAAATGATATAAAAGAACATTGAGGTTTCTTTAGGATGGCCTCAGACCTCAGTAACAACAACATGGTCCATAAAGCCTTAATTCCATCCCCATGTACAAATGCATGACCAACAATTAGAAGATCCCATGTAATTTTTTTCCTGCAGGCCTTCTACTTCATTCAGGATGGTGTATCATTAGATTTGTCAGTGACATCTCTAAAAATCTCATTAGATCCTTGCTGGCCTTGCAGGCCCTGAACCTATAGAAAGGAAGCTCATTTCTCCTGATTTTTCRCAGCAGCAGCCTGGAAAACCTTTAGTGAGCTGGGCTTCTGAAGCCCAGGGTGGGGTCAAAATCTTTGTTGGGAGTCTTCAATTTACATCTAATTAAGTCTAYGAATAAGCAAACCTTGCTTTTTGCCTGCCATAAATTCCTTGCTCTTTGAGGCTTTCAGTTGTCACAAATTTACTGTTGAAACCACTACTGAGCTATGAATATCATCTTCAGTAAGATATTACTCACTAGAATCTAGTGGTGGAATGCATRTAACAGTAATTGGCACTGATTATAGCTGCTGTGCTGTAAGACATTGTCAGCCCTAACCTTCTTCCACTGTTGGGGCCTCCTTTCTGCTGCTTCTTTGCTGCTTTGTTTTGAATATATAGCAGCAGTGTTAGAATTATTCATGTTAGGATTTTATACTAATGCCTATCACCATACTGTGAATGTGCCATTCATTTAGATGCCATATTAGAAGTCCATATTAGACCTTTTCTTTTCTTGCTCCTGGCTGGAAGTCTAATTGTAAGGATTCAGCCCTAATACAATTAGTGCAATTAACAGTGCTCTCAATTCTTAAGATTTTTAAACAGTCCTATGATATTTCTTGTTCCCTGAGATTCTGGAGCTGCTGGAGTAAGGATACTTGAAGACTGCAGATTTTCTCATTAGAAGAAAAAATAAAAATAAAAGGAAGGAAAATTTCTAGCATTCCAGTTTTGAGGGAAGAACTTTAAAATGGAAACTTTAAATGCTGACAGAAAGAAACAAAGAGAACCAGAAGCCTATTAATACTTTTGTGTTGTGTTTTTATTTTAAAGCCATTCTCAGATTTTGGGGATCTGGCTTATGTTTTATGAGCATATTTGATTCATGCTTTCTTCTGGTGGAAGATAAAGCACTATATGACAGAAATTTAGCTTAAAAGCAGGAGTCAAAACTTTGCCGAAAAACAGTGGCAGAAAGAACTTGAAAACATTGCTTAAGTTGGTTAGAAAAAGAATTCATCCTAGAGAAACAGGGGAAAAAAAAACTTTCATCACATAATTTAGGAAACAGGATCTGGATTACTGTAACATCTGGTGTGGGCTCACATTGGTTCAATCCCAAACAAACTCTTCTGTGCAATTACACTGGAAAGAAGCTACAGTGCGGTAGGCAGCAGATTTTGAAAATGGCAAGATGTTTTTCGCTCACTGCTCTTGGATTTGTCATATTTCCATTCTATGCAAAATCACCGAACAAAATGATGAATGGCAGCTACTTGCATACTGCATTTAACTTTCTTTCACAAAGCTGTTGAAAGTATGAGTCTCTGTGACAGATAGTAGAAATCTATAGATTTCTTGTTAAATTATCTAATTTTTTCAGGACTCCAGTCTTGCTATGCACTTCAGCCAAGAATTAATTTAACAGTTTAGTTCTGTCAGACAAGAGCATGCCATTGACCTCATGTTTCTTAATCTTGTCACTGACTTTACTACGTGACACCAGAACTCTGTGGATACCTAATATGCTCAGAGAGCTCAAATTTTATTAAGGTATCTGCCTCCTGACTGCGTCAGCAAATGAATTGTAATGAAAGACTGAAAGTAGAAATACATAGCTTGTAAAATCATCAAGCCAAAACTAGATGTGGTTGTAATCTGGGACAGTCTCATCATTCTGTAAGGAAAAAGCTTTAAGGATTGCTGTAGGTAAACTCTGGGCAGCACTTTCAGAAGCCTGGGGGCTGCACCCACAACTCAGCAATGAAGGGGTTAAGTCAAGGGCCTCTTTTCAGAAGCTCCCTGTGCTTCAGTAGGAAAAGGCTCCGTAAATCAATGCTTTTTTGATAACCTCTGTCCCAAAGAAAAAGGGGTGATCAAGAGGGATCTACTGCGGCTTGACCATGACAGAAGAAGGAACTTTATGGATCATTAATTTAAAGACACCAGCCAAGGCTAAGTTTAGCTGGAAGAAAGGAACATCTGTCTTACCCAGGTAGCCTTAGATTGGATTGACATACTGCAGCATAGATGCATAATTATCATCTTGCCTTAAAAAAGGAAAAAAAAAAGGCAACAAACATCATGTTTTCTGATAGCAAGAATGATAAGCAAAACCCATGCATTAAATTAAATGTTCTAAACATCACTGTATTGACGATCTGTGGGCTCTCAGTTCTGAAGGCGTTTGTGCAAAGGTACACAGTGGGCCTCCCTAACAGCCACATTCGCACCATTTATGAAGTGAAATTTTCAGGCAAGGGTATGCATAACAGCATAGTATTCACTTATTGTATACGATAGAATTAGAACCAGTTTATTCTTAACCAGTCTGTTTATTTCATAAGCTCCCTTCCCTGTAATATCCTACGACAGTTGGGGAATGCATCTGCTGGTCTGTATTTGTTGGCGGCTCTCCGAAACACGGGACTGCGAGGTAGTGTGTTTGTGCAGCAAAGCCAGTGCATCAGCAGGAAGGCCGCGGAGCTCTCCTCCAGGCGCTCTCTCTTCTCTGCAGTAGCACAGACAGGACTTGTCAACGGCTGTTGCCAGAGCAACTGAATCCTCTCGCAAAATAGTATTGCTGATGTGAGACAGCTGTACCCCACAGAAGATACAAAAGCAATGATRTTAAAGTGACTTCTTATGAAAAACGGCATGCTGTGATTAACAGGCTAAGAAATTACAGTTTCATGTTTGCTGGGATCATCATTGTGATGCTGCTTTGCTGATATATAGAATAATACTCTACAAAACAGTGTTCATTAGCAGGGTTTTAGGGTAAATTCAGCCCTTTTCTCCACAAAAAAGCTCTCTATGTTATAAGTTGAAAAACTAAACAGGGTAAGTTCAAAGGACTGGCTGAAAAGGGTCACGCCATCCTTACCAGTTCCTTATGTGCTCATTCAGGCAGCAAGAAGAGGCAAGAAACTAAGCTGTGCAAAGCCAGAAGAAAAGTAAGAGAAAAGAGGCCTTCGGTTGAAAACTATGACTCTGCTTTACTGCTGCACTGTGGATGCTGAAAATAACACTTCCATGCAGGTTTCTTTTCCCGTTTGACTTAGCATGCAGAGCAGATCTCCAATGAGGAAGCAATTCCCTTTCAGTCTCTAGCTAGAGAAGCCACTTTTAGGGTTAGGAAGCTTCTCCAAAAAGACACTGAAGACTGGCTGAAAACAGAGTCTCTCATTTATGAAATAAATACATCTTTCACCCAGTCATCTGTTTATTTATTCAATCTATCTTTTATTTAGGCTCAAATTCAAGTTGAAATACTGCAGTAAAATGTTAAGTTGATTCACAGAAAGTAAGAGTTGAAGGACAAATGTGTAAGATGAGTTACAGCACTTGCAAAAAATTAAGTGGCAGCAAGTTATTTGAACAGGATATTTTCTATTCTCAGACCATATAGCTTTCTCATAATTCTTAAGCTGCAAAGCACGTGAAGGCATAAGGACAGTCTTTGGCACTGGACCCTTTAATAGATTGCATTCAGAAAAATGGGGTTGGACTGGAAAGTGGCTGTTACTGAACAGAATGTTGAGGGCAGCAGATGTCATCTGTCTCCGTTTCCACACAGAAGGAAAGAGTGAGAAAGAAAAGATGTGTGACTTGTTGTGTATGAATACTACTCATACCTTTAGCTGTCTCTGTTTCCAATGCCAAAAGAAATAAAGGAAAGAGTGGTGGGATTAGAAAGCGAACACTGACTTTTGTGTTTAGATTTCTCATCGGGGTGTCAAACTACAAGATGCTGAGCACTCTGTCCCTTATTTCACTAGCCCTGTTTATTTCAGTAGGTCTAATAATTTATTTAAGATTAAGTCCATCCTTGAGGATTTTGCTGGATCAGGCTCATGAAGTTTGATATTTTGCAGTGTCAATCCTACAGCTCTCTCAGTGGTGTGCTTTTCTTCAGAAGACATAACTGATGTGACATTCATTTCAGATGTGTTCAGATTTGGTTGTGTTTTGAAATCCCTTGAGACTAGATGTTATGACAGTTATGTCTTCTGAAGAAATAATTATCTACTTGTTATAGGAATATCTATAGTTTTTCTCAAGGAGTTTAGTACTTTCTATTCTAGTTTTTGTAAAATTAATTGAAAAGTAGTTTCCTATTTTTTTCTTCATTTGCTTTATTTATTACCATATTGCATTATTACTTTATTGTCAGGTACATCTACTGTGAAAGCAGCTATTGATTTTAGTTTAGTTTATTTTAAATTTATGTAAAAATCACTTTTTAATCTCTCCAGTACTCAGATGCATTACTAAAAGTATACAGAGATGGATTCTAGTTTCACAACTGGTGTAACTCAGGAGTTAGTCCATCAGACTTAATGGATTATATCAGGCCCAAACTGAGTAAACATTGTCAGCTCAAAGAGATCAGTACAATTCTGTTAAAAATGACATTGGTAAGAGCCTCTAGGGACTTTCTCCATTATCAGATTAGTGCAGCTAATCCACTTTATATGCTTTCCGCTTGATGTCATTGTTTCCTATTTTATCTTTTTCTGAGTGGAAAATTTTTGTTTCCTTTAAAATATACTAGTTGAGATCTTTACAAGATTGTTGATATTTGCACTGTATGCATAAGGTGAACCTCTCCTCAGATCCTACTTGTCTTCTTTGGGAATTAGGGAAAGAAATGTGCACTTCTGCATAAAATGTAGTTCAGTATAAGCTACTGAAAGAGGGTGCCCTAACATGACAATTTCATTTTGGAGTTGTGAGCCATTTCCATTTGAATCAGCATAATCTTACACAGTTCATCTATCTTTTAAATATCAGTGTTATCAATATTTGGCAAACAAGACACAAATATCATTATGGAACAGATTGGCTTTCAAAATGTCAGAAATCTATCTATGAATCCATTTTCTAAATTATGAGAATTGTTTCAGCTGTCTTTCCAAGTGCTCCAACATTGAAATAATTATGTTGGAGCATTTTATTCACTAAACTGATCTTTTCTAGAAAAGGACTTCTTGCATCTTTAAGGTTGCTTCCATATTGAAGACTTTTGAGATTGGAACTGTGTTCACTGTATTGCTTGTCTATATGATGCTATTAAAAAAACAAATACCTATCACATATATACTCAGTAAAGGAGACACTGTGTCTGTCCTTATTTCCTCCCTTCCCTCCATATTTCTAACCGACTATGGCTATCCACTGGTAATCAGCTTGCATATATTGAAAACATCATTTAGTTTCAGAAATAACTCTGCTTATCCACAAGTGTTCATTTTGCTTTTATCTCAGTAACTGTCTCAGCTAAACAAAATGGGGTAATGATGCGGAGGCATCTTCTAAATTATGAAAAGGTACTTTCGTCCTTTAATATCCTCCTTTCTGTGGATCCAATGCAGCTAGGTACTCACATGTTATCTCCTTTCCTCAGACAAGATTGTCCTTTGGCAAATTCGGACTTCCACACATGCAAAGACCAGAGACAAGAATACCAGCAGTAGGTACCTGGGGCTCCAGTAACATTTCACAAGTTTTCAATATAAAAGGGAAGATACTTCCATCTTCTAAGCCAGTTCTGAGACTGCTGGGGCAAGAAGAAAGAATTTCCAAAGTCTGAATGGAAATCTTGTGTGTCTACCAGATATCTTGAGAAAAACTCCTGAAGTACCTTTGATAATGTCAGGGAATTAAATGGGAATTTGACTATTGACTGCAATGGAGACATGTTTTTGCTCCTGTGTTAATAAGCTGAGCCAGTGTGCACTCTGCTAGAGGTTAGAGAGATCAAAGTCCTCCACCACAGAACCCTTGAATAACTCCTTCTGTCTTCARGAGCTCCTCCAGACAATCTGACCGGGTGGAGATGGCAGAAAATGCAGGGAAGCATGCATCATTTCCCACATTTTTCTCCTGGCAGGGTTGAAATAAAGAACCTTCTTTTTGTGACTTGTAATTATTAAAACTCTTTATACTCTTCCCCCTGTTCTCTTCCTCTACCCCCAAATTTCTTTTCCACTTTAAAATCAATTTGACAACTGGGTTGTGAGCAGAGTCATGGCCCAAAGCTGGACTTTCCCAGTGGGTCATGAATCCCCATTTGCTGTTATTGGTTATTACTTTCTCGATGTTCTTTCACTTTAAACAATATATATGCTAGCACTGTAATATTTTCTGTCTTTGAAACACAAGAGGACAATGTTTTTTGTGAGATCCTGATCATAAATTGAATTTCTTGGACAGGAATACTCACTTGGCATTAAGCAACAGTAAAGGCCTTTGCTTTCACTTCAAGCTGCTTTAGAACGTTTCAAAGGCTACAGGAAATATTCTTTCTATGATTTACACTCTATCTTAATTGTGCTGCAGTATTTCCAAAACAATATTGAGGGATGTTCTTTTGTGGGTAGGTAGGAACAAAATATCTTGTTTAACTTTTGAGCTATGTATATTTTCTTGGCAAAGATTAATTTGGGAGATGGATAGAAGATAGCCTTTTTGCTCCAAGGAAGGGTTTTACTATAGCAGATTGAATTTTGTTACCAATGATAACCCATTAAAAATGGGATTCAGTTTTAAGAAATAAAAGAAGAACTGATATTTCCCTGGCTATTTCCCAAAGGCTGTTGAGCTGACAATTTTTTTTTAAAGTCTGTCACAAAAAGCATCTTATTGTTTGTCCTCTATTTCTCATTTTTGTAAAAGAAACCAATCTTGCTTACTGATCATGCCAAGCTGGACTGTCTATACCTTTTAAGAGCCAAAGAATAGTAAGACATAGGGTCCAATACAACTCAGCATGGAAAAGGTGAGAAGTGAACAGGAGTTTTGTTGACCCTCTCTTCTTCTGACTTGTATGCTGTTTTTCTCCTCTTTTCTTCTACCTCTGCAACCCTGGATTGGAGAATAGCAACATGAGAGATTTTCCTGCTAGAAACCTGATAAAAAGATAAAGATCATCTAAAACACCTGCTGCCTCCAGCAGGCCCAGTGTCAAATTGTGTGTAGAACCCTCTCAGGAATGGCAAGGAGGAGCATTGGCGTGCCAGAGGAAGGGAAATTTCTATACAATGTTGTTCTGATAAGAGTCTGGGGCCTCTGAAATTAACTGGCATTTGCGTGTTTCGAGAGGCTGAAAATTCTTCACTGTGCAGCAAAATTTTATGACAATTTGTTCTGGTTTTGGTATAGGTTTCAAAATGCAGGTTTTTGTCACAAGATTGTGGCAGCTGTGGGAAGTGTTCTTTTTTTTCTTGTTTTTTTACGGGTGCAGTAATATCTAGTTTTATCCAAACAGACAGTTTCTTTTCTCTTTCTTGCAGACACTGAATTTGGCATTTGATTTTGGTTTAATTGATGGTGGAATTCATATGATATGAGTCACAGAGTATTTCCTTTGAGTGCATGTTTTGCTGGATTTACCTACTGTCACTTAGAAAATCAGCATTACTACTCATTTCTGAGATCTCTCAGAGATATTATATGTTGAGCTGAACTGTATGCTCACTTGAAAATAAAGACAACAAATGATATACTGAAAATGTTCAAAAGTTTACACCAGAAAGCCCATTCAAATTTTAATGAGTATTTTTCCGCCCAAATGGCAACACTTCTACTATTTGCCCATCAGTTACACTCAACAGATAAGACTGAGGTGGACTTCCTATTATAACAAGCTCTCTGGTCCTTGTTGATGATCAGTGCGTCCTGTCCAAATGTGTACAGCTAACTTTCATTCACCGACAGCCACACTTGTTGGTAGACTCCACACTGCATTCATAGCCTGTAGTCATCAGGATGACTTTTCTCCCCAAATAAGGTGGTCCCTATGCTGCAACTATGCTTCCCCCTTCCCAAAATGTGCAAAACTACACTTTTCTATCTCACCACTTTTGTATCAGCAGCAGGCCCTCACACACACCTCTGTGGCATGTAAAGGGACTTTTCTATAGATCTGTGGACCGTGGATATGCTCCTTTTGAAATATGGTTCGTCTCTGTAGTTGCAAAGCACTTTCTACAGAAGCTGCTACTGATCTGTCCATGAATGCAGCTGGGATGACAGTGGCAAGCTTAGTACTTGTCTTCCCTTCTCATATGTGGTATTTTTTTGCAAAATGGCTGTGTTTTCCTCATTCAAAAGCTTGGGTGTAGCCTTTACACACATCTACTATAAAATTCTGTACTGGTGATGGGCTGTGGCTGTTATGTGTACATAGTCAGAATGCAAGGAAATATCGTATATGGTAAAAAGAATGTGTTTCTAAACCCTTTGAAAATGCAACTTGAAGTTCTGACTTAGAATGCATTTTAGGAAGCAGAACTGCTAGTATGTGTGTGTGCTTGTGAAATGTGCAGCTCAGAAACATTCCTTCTCCTTCCTTTTTCTCTCTTTGCCTCTGATAAGAAAAACGGGCCATGTTTAAAACAAAGTGCAGTAATAACAACTGAAGTGTGGGCCTGTGCTCACAARCAAATTTGAAAAGGTGTCAAATTGTGTTTACACTTATATGAATGCAGGTTTCTATCTAAAGAACTTAAATATTTTCAACCAAGGCCTAGTTTTCTAGCAAAGAGAAGTTTGCAATACTGTCCTCTCCAAAGCAAAACTTTTACTTTTCTAAATTTGACCCTACTTTAAGAATTTCCAGACATGCAGCTATTTGTCCTATTTCTGGTTTCAATCAAAAATAAAATAGCACATCTACATTTCATAATACTGTAACCGAAGTTGCAAAATTTTCTTTGTCTGTATTGAGTTGAATACAACATACTAATCTGAAGTTGCAGGGAGACACACCAGAAGGTGGAGTAGCCAGAGAYTGTTGATGCCCATGTAAATCAAACTTGGCAAGATCTGCATTTGGTTTTGCTCCAGATTTTTTAACATTGCAAGACAGACTTCTTAGCTAGATAGCCTTCCAGGAATCTTAAAGATGCTCCGAGAATTAAACAATTAGAGAAAGAAAAAGCTGTACAAATATTTACTTACAATTATTACTGTGGTACTTTCAAATCCAGTCCTCCAAACACTTAATATATGCACTTAACTTCAGTGGGAGTACTTCCATTGACTTCAGTAGAAATACTCATTGGCTTAAAGTTAGACACAGATGTGTTTGCAGGACTGGAGCTTTAGATCTTGTATGACTGGTATTAAATTCACCTTCCAAATGTAGCTTTAAAGTTCATTTCATAATGGGACTCCTGGGGAAACAAGCTTAGAAATAATATATGGGCCTGGAAAAATATTTTGAGTTCATAAATAATATGATAGGGGATATTTTCAAACTTTGGAATAACTTTTCCATTGAGGCAGGTTTAAAGACTATTTAAAAGAAACGTGAAGCTTGATTTAAACACTGGAATATATTGCCTGAGGGAAGAGAATATACATTTTCTTTTTTATGAATTTGGTTTTGCTGAATTATCTCATCTACTGCCGTCCCATCTGCATTTGCAAGGGGCTTACWTTATGAAAAACAAGAAGAGAAAGGACATTTCATGCCTAAGGTGGATCTCATCTTCTGTGAAAATGCATCTTATATATGTCTCATGTTTGATATTTAGGTGTGATCACATGCTATATGAGTAAGAGAACTCAATACACTAGGCCCAGTTTATCCTTGCTTTGCCCTTTGTATTGTCAGTAACATCGATACAAAGTGAAAACATCTGTAAAACTCCATCAGGTCACGGTGCCACCTGCCCGGGCAGAAGTGACCGAACCTGGTGCAGGGTAACAGTGGAGAGTGCCCAGCATGTTTCTCTGCTCAAACGAAGCAGTGCTCATAATGCTGTGGTGAACGGAAAAGGGTGAGGGGCCCATAATCCCCTCTGTGTTATATGTGCAAGCAGGATCTGATCCGGACACCGCAATGCAGTGCTGAAAGCTGAAGGAGGTGCTTGAGAAAGAGAGAAAAAACACAGGAAAATGACAGCAAACCTTCTTTTATAGTAAAGAGAATTACAGGCCAGCCGAGAGGGCGAGGGAATCAACTGGTGCTGTCGGGCTGAAGAAGTATTTGGGTACTAACAGTACCCAATCATCTTTTCTGTAAGAATTTTTTTTTATTTTTGCAGATGATTTCTAATTTTATGCAATATTTAAATTTAAACTTTTAGGACTTTTCTATGAGGCCAAGTGGAACATCCTTGTATAGTTCTGCACAATTCTAAAGTACCTGAAAACTCAAAAACAGGTAATATTTTTCCCCAGCTTGAGGAAGTACTTGTGATAAAGCCACAAAATGTAAGAAGATAGAAAAATGATAGGATTTTATAAAGACTATTACAAAAATTCAAAAAATTGAAGACCAAAGATCTTTTCCATAGGCTTCATTAAACAATCCTGGAAAGACCACATGGAATAATCATTTTCTATCATATCCTCTAGGACTTCTCCCTAAGGACCATTGGCGTAACCAATCTAGTCAAAACACTAGACAGCTTTTATTGTGGTCAAAACCTTGTGTTTAGGAGATCAGGTTTTCTAGTGAAAGGTTCAGGACAAACAGGAGCGCCTGGACTACAATTTCTGTATTTGTCTGGGGGGGACTGCCTGAGCAATACAGATGCAGCCACAAAACTTTTTCTCTAGGACCTCTTTACAAGCAAAAGAAGCACTCTGAGGTCAGAAGGAATAAATTCAAAGGGGGTCGAACCATACGCAGTGCTTAGGAAATTACAGACAGTGCAGTCTAAATTAAACTAAACACTTCTCCAGCCTCTGAGGGTATTGCTAGAAGGAGCAAAGATTGTTTAAAGCTGCCTTCCTTGCTGAGATACCAAATGCTGTACATCTATCTTCCTATGCCCTGACCATATTCCTTGGCCACATATCCGAGACACAAAGGAACTGGACTGTGAATTAACACAGATCTACTGGACATGCTCCTACTGCTCTCCAAGTCACTTCGCTGAAGGGATGCAAACTTCCTTGTAAATCTGCTCCAGAACCAGGCATCATTTGTTCAGTCAGATTTCTGCACATTACCTTCAGGACCTTTCTTCCTAGGAGATGATGGTAATGTCATGACTGCGATTTGTGATACTGAAGTCCAAACCCAGGTTCATATTTAATAACAATGTTCATTTTTTATCAATAAGTTTGTGACCTCTGTAACACAGCTTGTAAGATTTATAGATTTTTCTATATAGACGAGATCTATACATACCTGAATTGTAAGTACTTTGTAGTTCCCACTAGTTAATAACTTATTCCTGAAAAATACTTATTTCACCCTCTTGAGGTGATATGCAATTAGCAGACTGTTGTTTTATGTCAGCTTTGCCTGTATTAATGATTTGTTCCAAATTCACACATCTTATGATCTTATTGGTTAATTACCATTCAAGGTGTAATGCTAGTGAAATCTGTGGAGTTCCATCCTTGATAAAGTTGTTTCCCTATTTTAATATGTTTGCAGCAGCAAAACCTTCTGAATTAGGGAACAAGCATATTTTTGGCTATATCTATATTAGCAAATAGTATGGTGGAATAGGAGTGGATATATACAGTGAAACACAGTGCAGAGGATCCAGCATCAACAAAAGTATGCGTTTCAGGAGTTTCACTTCAGACTAGCAGTAATCTGATCCCATGGAGTGAACGTTTATTAGCAGTTGGAATGCATTAGATGTGCTCTTGGAGAAACTTCCAGCTAAGTTTCATCTCTAAGGATGCTATCTTGCATACTCCCATAGCTTCTCCATGAAGCAAACCAAAGTGCAGTAAGTGGGGACTATCAGGAGAGCCATTTCACAAGTGCACTCTTTATTTGAGCTAAAATGCCAAAGTGGATGGACCCTCAGTGTCTCAGAGATGCTGAAGACCAGGCTTGACCACTCTTAGAGTATGCTTACACCTTATTCTGAAGCATTGTGTAAGAGGTCCAAGAGAGACCTATGTGAGCTAGTACGACCTGAAAGCACAGGGAATCCATCCCAACAGCACTGTGATGTCCCTGAGCTTATTAGCCCATCTTCTCATTACTGTTCACTCTTCAACTAGCTTGTTCAGTCTTATCTTAAGAATCTCTGTGCTATGCCATATGGTCCAGGACAGAAATGCCCTTAAGCAATCTCTGAATAGAGCTATCACTCTGGCAGAATAACAGTGCTATTTAATGTGCAGGCAGCTGAATCAGGTTCTAAGAGAGAGGTCACTGAGTTTTACAGGAGTGCATGATCAGTCACCAGTTGAATCCAGATCATCTGACTCCAACACGTATCTTTAAACACGAAGCCATCTTTCTCATTAATGCAAGTAGTATGAATTGTGACTGACCATAGTAATGAAGAATATACTTATTCCAGCCTTTAATTCAACTTTCTACTTTCCAGTTGCCACAGGATTCACAACAGATGAAATTGTGGGCTACAAATACCAAATAAATGACTGTCTGATTAACAAAGGATTCTTGTCTCACTAAAGTTTGAGACACCAAAGTATTTTGGTGCTTGTTTTCTTTGCAATTAGGAAGTTTGAAAGGTTACTATGTTGAACACCATAGACAAGCAAAGCTTGCAGGGAGAGGCAATGTTTTACATTAGACCAACAGATGGTTAGACCATTGAATTACATTATATTTACATTAGACCATCAGATACAAACAGAAAAAAAGGACAACCTTTGGGATCAGACTTTCTTCTCCAGGTCACCACAAACATTTTTTGGAGCCCTACACTTTTTTTTCCATGGCATTGTAAAAACTTCAGAGAGGCAGAAGAGAAGTCCTTCAGATTTCATGGACAGAACTCTGAGTAATGGATACTTAATTTGAGTTGCCCTAGACATTTTCATGAGCTGAAGTTTTCATGAGCTATGAATCTTTGCAGAGCACAGATTTAGGTACTCCTTTTCACCAAAGAATTCCGAAACTGAACCATCGCTTCAGGGCTGTGAGAATGTAAAAGGTTAATGAACAATTTGTGACTGATGGGCCAATGCATGAATTAAAATAAACTGAGATAATCCTTGGCAGAACAGATTAGTGTCAGGTGATCTGATCTTTCCTAAAGAAAAGCCCTGACTTACACAGAAACATTGTTTGGCAAGATGTGATGTTGGGGCCCTTGCGGTGCTTCAGAACAATAATCTATATGAGATATAGAGCATGGAACTAACACTGTTTAGGATTAATTGCTTAGCACAACTTGCTTAGCATTAGTAGCTAAATTTGCTGAAGCCTTAGGCCTCAGGCTATAGCCACTGCTACGCGCTTTGAAGTAGTCCACCAAGGACACTGGTGCAGCTGGAAATGATACATCCTGAGAAAGTACAGATAAACTAGCAGAAGCCAGTGGGAACCAAGGTTAAGGGTAAGATAGCTTTGCTAAATAAGTAGCAAGGTACAAGGCATGACCRCTGCGTGCGTGATCGGTGCCRTGATTGGCTCCCTGTGACATAATCTGCATGGTGATTGGCCTAGCAAAGTGTACGACTGCACAAACATATATAAGATGGGCAAATTGCCGAATAAAGTTGGAATTGAACCTGCATTCTGTGARTGCGTATGATTCTTTCCCGTCACTCCCGCGGACCGCGACAATGTGATTCTGTTGATTTGCAGAATGATGTCTGCATGTATGTGGCTTTTTGAAGAAGAGGAAGAGGAAGAAGAAGAAAAGGGAGAAGAGGAACAATAAGAAGACGAAAAGGACGAAGAAGAGGAAAAAGTCAAAGGTAAAGGCAAAGGAGAAGAAGGAGTAGCCTGCTATGGCAGTGTGATCAGATATTGAAGCCATCATGTTTCCTGCTTAAGGATTAAAGAAATATTATAGGTTATAGGCTACAATATGATTCTAATTTGGGAGGAGATACAAATAACAGTGTAGACATTGACAGTACAGCAGCTGTATCATAGGTAGAAAGCAACTGTAAAAAGAACATATCTTATAAGCTAATACATTTGGGGAAATGTAATCTGAAACATATTGAATTCAACAGGAGGGAATGATGCTGGGAATGGAAAAGGAATATCAGTAGGGAAACAGTAATGATGAAAGGACTCCTGTAATAAAGAAAAGATATATTTTCTGCATCACCAGAAACTTGATATAATTACTTATACAGGACAGTGTAAGGGAAAGTAGAGCAAGAGACAAGTGGGGAGAGTTTGATGAAGATTTACTACCTGCATGAGGTGTCTTTATGGGGGTGATCTGGTGATCTGTCTACCAAATAAAGAAGGGATATAAACAGCCCAAATAAATGAAACACTTGAAAGCTCTAGGGCTAAACTGTCCTCGACTTATTCATATGAGTAGCTTTTTGAAATCAAGAAGACAAATTTCATGAGCAAGCCAGGCACATTTAGACCTTTAAGAGTATTTATAAGTGAAACTTAGAGTTATAAGTGAAGCTTAGATTTCTTCAGGCAATATACTACACTGACTGAATCTCTGGACTGGGATTCAGAAATACGGATAGTATTTCCAACTTCCTTCCTACAAAATCTTGAACATGCTCATTTCTCTGTGCACTTCCATCCCTTTTCTTATTTATTTAGTTTGGAAACCCTCTGAGGCAGAAGCTTACTCTTGTTGTGCAAACTTACATAGCCAAGGACAGTAAGATATGTTTTTGAAATGGAATTTCTAGGTACAGTTACCACACATCAATAAATGTCAGATATAATCTTTCAAATATATATTTACAGGTTACTTATCTTCACATCATTTATCAGGTCTGAACTCAGTTCCTGCTACTTTGGCTTTTTTGGTTTTAGTGATATATACATATTTTTTTTGAGAAGAATTATGTTCATCTGAAAGGGAAAATCTTTGGGTTAGCCGTGTTTGAGTAAAACATTGCAACTGCTATACGTAGCTACAGCTGTACCTTTCTGTTACAATTCTGTCTAATATTCTATTATCACTTGACTTTTATAAGATAAATAGTATATTGGTACTAGTTCATTACAATCAGGCAGAGAGAAAACTCATGCAGGAAACTTACAAAGTTTAAGATTCCTTTAGAATTTTCTAAAATGTTCTGCTAATGCACTTCAATTAATATTTCTAAGCAGAGTTATCATGTGGCCTTGGACAGCTGTGGTTAGCACTGTGCAGCATAAAATATTGAATACTGAAGGAAAAGATTGCTTTGTCAGCCAAAGGTACAAAGCATGAATTCCCAAAGAGGCTCAACAATGTACTGGATAATGTGAGATTAATCTTTCAGAACTGCAAGTTGACATATGCAGTCAACATGCCGACTAGTATATGTACTGCAAGCACTGGGAAAGGAACGAATTTCTTCACAGGTCTATGCTTTGGTTTTAAAACATCTTTTCTTTCACAGAATCTTTTCACTGCTTTTGCATCAAACAAGTTCATGAAACATAATGCAATTGACCTTTGCAATGTAATTCACTGTTGTCACCTAATAAAGTGGCAAATATTTTGAAGATGCTTTTATTAAAGGTCTTATGCCGCATTTAGATTGCATTATTTGGGCAATGATACAAAATTAGAAAAGACAAAATATTTTAGTGATATTTGCAGTTTCAGTGAATTTCTCTGGTAGTTACATAAGCATCAATTGTAGCAGGCCACCTGCTCTCCTTACCTGGAGTCACAGTGGGGATCAAACCATACTCACTTTGGTTTTAGGTCCATTTTCTTCTCCTACCTCTGACTGACCTTATCTGCTCACACAGCTTTACCCTTTCTGCACAAACTTTTCTTCTGACCCAACTCTCTCCATCTAATCCAAAATATGAGTTTATCTCTACACCTTGCCTTCTAGCGTTTCTCAGTTTCCACTTACACAAAATATTTCTTAAGCTGAAATGCTGGTCAGGGATTCTTCATGCCACGTAAGAAAACTGGAATAGCATCAAAGGGCTTTGAAGTATTGTATCTGGTGGGCAATCTATTCCAGTGCTTAATCATCCTTAAAGTTGGGAAGTCTTCCCTAGTGTTTGACCTGAATTTCCCTTGCTGCAGGTTAAGCCCATTGCATTTTGTCTTGATCTCCAATAAACATGAAGAACAATTTGTTTCTGTCCTTTTCACAGCAGTCTTTATGTGCTTAAAACTGCTCTCACGTCTCTCCTCACTTCTCTCTTCCCTAGACTAAACAAACCTCATCCTTTCATTCTCAGATGTCAGGTTTTCTAGACTTTTGATCATCTTTGCTGCTTCCCTCTGGTTCATAGGTTTCTTAAAATAGGCTAGCCAAACCTGAGCATGGAGCTTTAGATGAGGTCTTGCCATAGCTAAACAGAAAAATTAAAATGCATACTTTGAAGGTTTATCTTATACATTTTTATGCGTCCTGCATTATATTCGTTTGTGATCTACTAAATCGTCTTACCCTTTTGCCCAGAAGGACCATCTAGCTGTTTGTTCCCCTTCTTTCATTTGTGCAAGTAATCATTTCAAAGCGTACTACTTTGCACTTGTCCTTATTGAAGCATTATTGTATTTATTTAGTATTTTAATAATAAAATAAATTACTATTTGTTTTTCTGTCATCAGAACCACTAGCAAAAATTCTGAAGATATTGATCCAGTAAAAGTACTTTAAAAATACTTTATCGTATATACCCAGGTTGCTTATATCATCTGAGACCAAATTAAGAGAGACCATTTACTATTTCTCCACAAGGCCAATTACCCTGTTACAGAGCAGAATTAGATTAGCATGACACATTGTTCTTCATAAGTTTAGCCTGGTATTTACTTATTATCTTGCTGCCTTCTAATAATTACAAATACATTGTCTAAATACTTCTTTTGATAATTTTCCAAGAATTTAAGTTCAGTCAACCTATCTGCTTTTTAAAGGGGGCCATTATGTTTCTTTTTCTATCAAACTGTAGAGAACAACATCAGGCTGCCTTGGAAGAATCTCCTCTGCTCCCCTAGTTACAAGCCATGGCAAGACCAGAACTGCAGACGGTGGCAGAGGGGCACAGAAGGGGAAGGAAGGTTGCACCGAAGAATTGTCAGATGACTCTGCAACCTGTGTCAAGAACCAGGTGATGCTGCAATAATGCAGTGACCACTTTAGCTCCTGGAAGAGCTCACAGCTGGCTGACTGGAGAAACAGTGTGAAGTCCTCACCCCCTGCTACGCTGTGTGCTCTGTGCTACGTCTTACAGTGGTGAAAAATAGCCTCCTGCCCTTGTCTTCACAGAAAATACACTTCACACTCCTGGCATGTCCAGCCGCAGCTGAATGTACTTAACAAAGCTGAACTCCCCTGTCGCTTGTATTCCTAACCTAGGGGTCCTTCAACTATTCCTCCTTCCACTCCACTTAGACGATATCCAAATGCAAGTCATTCTTCCCTGTGCAGCTGCTCGATGTCTCATTTTACTGAGTTTTGTAACTCCCCAGCCAGCCTCATGGTGCATGGTTCCTCCTTTTCATCACCTCAAAACACAGGTGCTAAGTTCTTAATGTCTTATCTGTCTACCTTTCCTCATCATTCCGATAACATCACTTTCACTCTTCATATTATCTACTGGCTCCCCCCTTCTCCACCACATGAAACTATGTCAATGAAAAACTGAAAAATGGCAGCAATGAATCAGACCTAGCGGCAATGTTCACAACTCATTTAAAAAGCAGTTTGGGGAGTGGCTGTGAGCACGCCTTGACCTGCCTGTCTCTTATTGACATGGGTGACTTGTGGACACCTGCAGTCAGCCAGTAGACAGCCTGCCTGGATATGCCTGGTGTTTACCCACTGGCTGTGCTTAGGCACACAGTAACCTGCATGCTCCATGAGATGCTTTCCCATCATAGCTGGGGCCATGTTTTCAGGTTCACTGTCTGCACAGACAGTGAATCTGTTCTTGAAGACAGCTTTGGTGCTCTGCCCCGCACACAGTGTGGATAGGGCTAATGGTTTCCTTGTGGAATTTGAAGGTGCTGCTGTAACTGGTTTTTGAAGTCTGTGTATGCAATGGTTCAGACTCAGTTCACTTCAAGTTATTGATGTGAAGGATTGAGTAACCACTGAAACAAAAAGTAATATAGGTTAAGTAAAGAAATAGACCAGCTATATGTTGTGACTTAAAAAGAAACTTTAATGATCACTTTATTTGGTCTTCTTCCCAAATATTTTTCTGCTTTCATGTTTTCCAAATAATAATCCTCTCGTTGATGCAAGAATGTGCTGAATCTCCGAAGATCTTTTTAAAAGGAGAGAGAGAGACCAGTTCTTGATTTTTGAGTAGGATGTATATATTAAACATATACACTGTCATCCTCACAGATGGTACTGTATTAGAGTGAATTATGCTGGGCAATCAGGAGGGCAATAACATAGGATCTGATATTGGCAAAAGAAAAAAAGTAAACCCCCCTTTACAACATCAAACCAATTTTAGAAATGGCAACAAAAGAAAAAAGTTATGAGGAATGTTTTGCTTATTTATTGAGTCTCTGGACACCTTAGAAATTTGAGTGACTAATACAACTTCATTACTTACACAGCAAGACTCTAAGTATATGTTTTCAAAGTATCTTTTGGACTTGTCAGTGTAACCTAAGAGAACTTGCTTAGAAACAAGATGTGAAGATTTAACATTAAAGATGGTGTTTTGCTTTTTTCCAGACGTGACAAAAATTGCTCTGCCATATATTTCCTAATGAACATATTAGAATTCACCTTTCAATGGCTCTGTGGCTACAGAGATGCACATCTCAATAGAAGTATAACCCAGAGAGTGTATACTAGAGCAGACTAAGGCCTCTAAGGCCTCATTCTTTCCTTCACAAATCCTTACAGAGAACAGTTTGTTCTCTGCCTGAAGTTATAATCTTGCTCTTCAGTTTTACATCATATCATAGGGATTTTCCAGCTCTTTTTGTGTTTTCTTGTCTTTGCTTCCAGGTTTTTCAAATTGAAGGCTACTGAAGTCTTCAGTAAGAAGCTTAAAATTTTGAATGTATGAGAAGCATATTCTTAGTGTGCCTAAGCTCTTTGCTGCACGTATAATGTGTTCCCACTGGACTTATTCTTTCATTTTTCTGTTGACAGGAAAAAGAAATTGAGCAACTGTATCTCTTCATTTGCAGTCTTGGAACTGCTCAGGTTAATGCCTGTATTGATACTGAGGGTCCAAAAATGCAGACAAGGATTTGATGGATTGCTTGCAAAAGCAAGAGGACTTTTCTGAGTCTCCACTGCTCCAGATTAGAAAATATATTTACCTGCCTAAAGACTGGAGGACAAGATTTATTGTGTACCTGAGCTGGCCTGTTGCCAAAATAACTCAACCTACCACACTATAAACTATATTAGGAAATATTTAGAATGAGGAAAAAAAGTCAAAGCCAGTGGGAAGCTTGTTTATAAACCTCTGTCTTAAACTGGAGGAACAGACAAACATAACCCTATCTCAGCCATTCACCTCAATATGAAATTGAACTCATAAGCAGAGCCTGTGAATGAGCAAGGTTCCTTCAGCGATTCCTCTTCCCATGAGTTTGGGAAGTAGCAAGATTGTGTCTAGAAACCTATGCCAACATCTGTTTTATAAAAGTATTTTTCATTTTTTATCCTTTTAATCTTTTATCTTTAATCCTTTAATTCTGTTGCTCCTCTGAGCTCTAGCAACCCAAAGGACCAACTAGATAACTGAGCTTTCAAAGTTAAAAAAAACCAAATGAGTGCAGGAATCCTTCAGTGGCTTCCCCATCTCAGTTTTTAAATATGTTGCAGAATGGCTTTTGAACCTCCTCTTCCCCTTCCCAGAGAAGACCTCTGTATCGGGCAGCAAGCTTTATCACTATAGATAGTAGAAAAGAGGAATCCTTAAGCCTTGGTTGTTCCTGCCTCATGATCCTAATCAGCTCTGACACAATCTACACCAGATTGCAGACAGCACATATGTGTGAATAGGAAATAAAGGATCTGCAGTAACTTTTACAAGAGAAGAAGAATCAAAGTCAGGCAAATTGCGCGAAGAGAGATAATACACATGGCAAAGAGGAAGAGAATAAGGGTGAGAGGAAGGAGAAAAAGGACAAGGAAATCAGATCCAGGAGGGAAAGGGCAAACAAAGACTGCACCTACAAAGATATTCCTTAAGTAAGTGAACTCAAGTTTTGGGATTAAGTACTGTAAAATCATGTCTGTATCTTTTATCTTCTCACTAAGCCCATCAAGCTAGCAAGTGACAGATATAACAGTCCACTTCTGCTGCTTTTTGTATCTCCACAGTAAATGGCTGACCCCTCTTCCTGATGATCCTTTAAAAGGGAAAGGTATCACATATGGAGAGGTATATGCAACACTTTTCAAATAGCATTTTTTCCCCCTCCAAATAGTTAGAAACTACAGAATTGTTGCAGAACATGGATTGGTATGAGAATAGACTATTTGCAAGTAGACRTGCTCACAGTTCATGCTGATTCTAAGCTTGAGGACAAGATGCAAGATGTGGGGATAAGGGAAGTACTATTTCCAAGCAGTTAATTCTTTGTGAGTAATGGCCACAACTATTTGCCTGTCGGACTTCCACATGAATGAAGCACGATCAGGAGACACTGCTCATCCTCTCGGTTGTCTTTCCGTGAAGTATGAGAACTCTGCTCTTGAGTGCTAATACAGTATTCCCAGAGAGTCACTTCCTTGCTCAAGTAGGGGGCTCAGAGTCAGGAGACAAGTTCAAGTGATTTAAGACTCAGAGACTGAGCTGTCATGAGCCATATGGTGGACAAAGAAAAAACAATGGTGAGAAATGAAAGATGTAGAAAAAGGAAAGAGGAGGGAGCAGTGAGGAATGAAGTCATGCATTTTCACGTGACTAAAGCAAATGACTGGGGGTCCAAACTCCTGGKATCTATTGAAAGCTTTCCTAATGATTGACCTAAACTCTCTCCACTTGTACTTGTGCAAATGGGATTATACAATTTGTCTATATTACAGGTATGCAGAAGGGCTTTAAATAGTTGAAAGGAAAGTACTGATGTGTGCCAAATATTATCATTATTAGAGGAGACTAGACATTACAGAGAAAACTYATCCTTCTCCATCATATAGTGCTCCTGGAAATGCTCTGCAGTGGTGTCAAACTCACCAAAAGACTAGCTCCACGGTCCATCATTTCAACCGACCTATAGAAGCTTTGTGGTTAAGACACTCCAGAGTTATTTCTTATCTCTTTGCCACTGACTTCTCCTGACAAATCACAAATTTCCTCTGTGTCTTAGCTCCTGATAGATAGAATGGAAATGTTTCTATTGTGTTCCTATTGTTGCATAATCAGTCCATGTGCAATGTGCTTGCACAGTCCACGTGAGTAAATGGATCATTAGGTTCTGCATGGTCATCCAAGAAATTAGTGGCACTCAGTGCATCCAGTCTCACATAATGTTGTACTTGGAGAAAAAAAAATCTGTCCCAAGCAATATGTTTGTAAGGTGGACAAAATAGATTATGAACCCTCTGCTCCTGTCCAGCACCTACGTTCCCCATTACTGACACAGATGATATCTGTATCTAAAATTTCATGAAAGTGCATTAGAAAAAACCTGGACAAGATTAACACATACCAGACACTGAAGTAATATGTAGAATTATCTTGCTGGAAAAGAAAAAATAAACACAATTATCTGAATAAAACCAGAACCTGCAATATTCAGATAGGAGGCATACCAATTTTCATTTGAATGAGTTACCAATTCAGTGCTTGTATATCTACTTAAGCTGTCAAAACATTACATGCCGTGGAATATATTATATATAGTAGATGGGTCAGATCTAGGCCACTTCCTTCCCCCATACAAAATAGGAGATGGCTAAGCAGGGCCAGATTTTAAGCTTGTTCATGGCCTCCCATAATCTTACTCTCAACAAGTCATGTAGTAGGATCCAAAAGGGGAACAGAAGGAATCAGAAGGAGTAATTTATATTTTTTGTTATTACTGCCTATCAGCCTGATGTTCTCAATGCTTTCCTCTGACAGAAGTCCTTAAACAGCCAGGCATGAAACTGAGCATATGACTTAATCATTTGACCACATCTCACACACTCCAGATGTTGCCTGAGATTCTCATGCATTTACTACATGTTGCTGCAGTCTCTCTGGCACTCTGTGACCCCACACACCAGACGTAGTAGATTGACCTGCTCTGTAGTATGCAGACCAGCCAGCTTTTGTACATGAGGCTGCGGAATAGAGAAGAGACTAGGATGCTGTGAGGCAGATGCAGATTATGTCTTTCAGCAGAGCCCAGTGTTGAAAACAAGAATGTAAGACATACCACCATGCTGGACCAGTGGTCCATGTAGACCAGCACGCTGTCTCCAAAAGTGGCACTAGGAAATGCTGTTCAGGAAGAGCACGCACTCTTGGCCAGTCTTCCCTTAGTACTCCTCCCACATCCACAGTCATTGAATAGGCAGTTCCTGCCTATTCTCTTTAGCATATTATTGGGCCTGTTTTCCAGGAATCTCTAATTCCTTTTAGAAACTGACCTTTCAGACCTTTCTGTCTGCCCCCAAAATGTGTGGCAAAGAATTTCAGAACTTGACTGGCTGCTGTGTAAAACAGTATATACTTTTACCTGTTTTAAACTCATCCTCTACTAGTTTTAATGAATGACATCAGGTTTTACTACTGAAGGATCTGGCGAGTTAACAGCTCTGTACTCACTTCACTTAGTGCCTTCATGATTTTGTACATCCCAGCCAGATTCCCACTGAGCCTTCTGCACTCAAAGCTGAAGATTTAGCCTTTTAAGTTGCTCCTTGTAAGGCAGTTATTCCATACCCTTAATCATTTTTATTGCCTTTCTCTGTACCTTTTCTAACTCCTCTATGACCTCCTTGTGATATGAAGACCAAACTGCACATAGTGCCCAAGATGTGAGTTCAAGATTTTGTACAGCAGCAAAATGATGCTTTTTGTTATATTCTCAATTCCCTTTCTGATGATGCCTGACCATTTTTTGGCTTTTTGACTACTGTTTCACCTTAAGCTGATGACTTCAGAGAGCTGCTGGCAATGACTGCAAGATCTCTTCCCTGAGCTGTAACTGCCAATTTCAAGTTCAGCATCCTGTAAGCATAGTTTAGCTTATTTTTCCCCAGGATGAATTACCTTATAGTTATTTACACTGAAGCTAATTTGCTACTTTTTTGTCCACTCACTCATTTTGTGAGAATTTTACAGTCTACTGAAGAGTTCACATACTTTCTGTTTCACTGGCTTCTCTGTGCAGTGACAGCTGGACTGTCAGCTTCTCTGGCAATTTTGTTTGTTTATTCAGTTCTTTGGGATCCATCTTTCCTGTCAGGCTATTCATATCCATAGGGACTTCAGAAACACCAACCCCCCACCATGTCCATGAGGAACCCAAACACAGACAGGTAAAGGAAACATACTTCACATCATATCATGCATATAAATAATATGGTAGTGTAGTATCAGACAGGTAAATAAATCTCATCTCTAATGACCAAGCCAGACTAACCCACTGTTTTCAAAATTTCCCCAATATAAGACAGATTTAGCAAAGAAAAGTAGCAAATAAAGATCTGCAACAGGCCAGGGAAAACCTAAAGTCTGAATGTAGAGGGACTGTCAGGGACAGGAGATCTGTGCTGCAGTCTGTAAGAATTGTGTGAAGGGCTGCCACGAGTTAAAGAGCTCTTGAATCTAGGAGATAAGAGTAGTACACAAGCCACTTATTTTGACGGGTTGTGCTTTATGTGCTGCATGAAACTTGGTTCCCTTTAACTGCAGTCTATATCCAAAGCTTTTACTGAAATGAAAATGCTTCAGAATAGCAGAATCAGCAATCCAGAAACAGATGTATTTTTGCAAACAATCCTTCAGTTTTCAGTAATGTATTTGAAGGACAATTCAATTTTCTAGTGCTCCCCTGAATCACCTCAGTAATTCTGACATTATCAGTGCTTGCAAAGAATAAAAACAGACAGCTTTTCCTATCTGCTAAAGACTGCCCCTGCAATGTGAAAATTATGGGCTCAGGATCTTAATGGTGTTTGTCTTTAATTAAAAAAAAAAAAAGACAAAGAATATACCATAAAATTCAGATCATATATTCTGCCTCAGGTGGCCACTCCTAGCATCCCTCTTCCAGGATAATTTAGTCCATATTCTAAATTAGCATTCCCTAGGAAAAATAAGCCAGTTCCCCTCAGAGCCTGTCTCTGCCTGTCAGCAACTTTCACTTAATCCTTTCTCATGAGGACTGCCACCTGCTTCCAGGGTGGGGTCCTTCAGGCAAACACTGTCAGTTTTTTACAAGGTAACAATAGCCTAATCTTAATTCTTGACAACATATGGGAAGAAGCTGAGAGAGCTGTGACTGATCAGCCTGGGGAAGAGAAAGCTCAGGGCGGATCTTACCAATATGTATAAATATCTGATGGCAGGGAGTAAAGAAGRTGGAGGCAGACTGTTCTCAGTGGTGTCCAGTGAAAGGACAAGAGGCAACGTGCACAGACTAAAATGCAAGAAATTCCTTTTAAATGTAAGAAAATTCTTTTTCTGTTTTTGTTTTTATAAAAAGACACCATAAGGGTGACTGAACATTGTAACAGGGTGCCGAGGCAGGTTATGGAGTCTTCATCCTTGGAGATATTCAAAATCCAACTGTGAACGGCCCTGAGCATCCTGCTCCAGTTGGCCCTGTGTTGAGCAGGGGGGTTGGACCACATGATCTCCGGAGGTACCTTCCAACCCCAACGATTCTGTGTGAACATCTACAGGTCTGAAAATATTAAACACATTATTCCACTTCCTTGCATATTTGCCACAGGATACAAGGGCTCAAATGCAACTCTGAAGCATGCATGTTTGGGATAGGAGGGGCTTGCTCTGAGACAACCCAAGAGAAGAAGAGCAAGAACCTTGAAAGACAATCAAACATAATTTATGTTTGGACAACTGTTACTGTCACGTGCTCCAAGGGTCACTGTCCACTGAAAAAGGAAAGGCAAAACCCACGAGAGCCAGCAGAATAACAATTAAAGACCATGATTCAGAAAAGAACTTGCATGTGTATTTGCTTACTGATTTTAGTGGAACTTGCTTCAGCACTCTGCTGAACTGGAACGAAAATCCACTGATATTAACAAGCACTTCACCTCTACGGGGTGACTTACTTCATTACACTAATACCTTTTAAGAGATTTATTCCTCTCCTGAAGTATGCATTTTTCTGTGGTGTTTTAGGAAAGTCTATGACAAACATTATGATGTGTTAAGTGAACTGCTAAAGAGTCCAAATAGTTCCAGAGAACAAAGAACACTTTTTCTTTAATGTGCTTCAGAGGACTAAAGTAAATATATCTGGTAATTTAAGAGCACCAGCTGAAGTGTTTATGAAGTTGTACATGAGCTATTTGGTTGTAACAGCGTTTAACTGTAATTTGGTGGCCTTATTCACAACCTTTTTTCTTTTTTTATGACTTGTATTTTATGGGACTAGGCAATTTACTGTGCTGGGCTACTATGGCTTAGATCATCATGCTACAAACTGGAATCCACTTTTTGTTGTTTCATATGGCAGACTAGTTTCTAAGATACTTCTAGGAATCTTTTTGCATCAGTATGAGCATAGGCAAGTATTAGCCTTATTTACCCATCCTGCAGTAACACAAAGATTTCAGGCCAAAAGAAGTTTCTCTGAAGACCCTACAATTGCCTAACTACAGTGGTTAGCTATTTACTTCCAGAATAACCTAGAGATGTAACCACAGCGCTCATATCAGAGCTTACTCCTCCCATAAGATAGTGCTAAAAACAGTTGTCTTTTAGCATGAATAAGGTTAGATGAGTTCAGCACCTGTTGTAGCAAAGTATGGTAACTGCTGAGCCTGTTTTTTCAAAGCAGGTGTTGAACTCCCTTGACCCTATTCATATCAGCCGGACGACTGGACAACGGTTTTTCCTTAACAAAAAGCGTGTGTGATCTTGACACACAGTAGTTCCTGTGATCTTGAGAAAGCCTAAGGGTAAGCTCTGACATCTGCATTTTAAAGTTTGAGAACAATTTCAATAAAGTGGGAATCAGCCCTGAATTCARCCCCTTATTCAAGATAAACCTGAGCTTTTGAAGGTTTGAAATTGATTAATTTAAAGGATGCCTCTTACAGGGGTACCAGCTCTTGTTTTCTTTATTCGGCTACTTTTTTCAACCATCTGGAAACCTATAGGTGACCTCTCACTTAAACATCTCCAGATGCACTTGTTTTTCAACATCAACTACTTCTGAAATCTTTGGCACCCTGACCTCTGTAATACCATTTGGTGCAGAGCTACTGTTTTCTATAAGATTTGTTTCTTTGACATATACATTAGGCTCTTCTTATTTTACGCCAGTTGCTCTAGGAAGCAGAAGTGAATTTGCCCCATTTTATGTGTTGGTAGTATTATCTGTGATAATCACATACTGAGTAAGAAGATATAGCTGGGTAGATGTTTTCCTTCTGATTTAGGTCTTCTTTCCTCCTGAATTATAATCATGTTCCACTTTTCCAGAAAGAAAAAATACCACTCTATGTAATGTCTTTCAATGGAAGTTAGTAGCAGTTTTGTTCACAAGGCTACCTTTTTGGTGATTTTCAGCTACTGGTTCAATGGACCAAATACCCACCCTTTCCATTTACAGAGTACCAAATTGTATTGGAAAAAAAAGTTGGAAAAATCCACAGCTGGTATGTAATAATGAAACAATCATATTTTAACTTGCTTTCAAATCATCAAAATACTTAGCATATATACACAAGTGTGAAATTAGAAGAAATGCAAAGTGTACAGCAGTGTATAATAATGTTCACATACAGGCATAATAAAAATATAGCTAAACACAAGTGCTTCTAGGATATTAAAAGAACAGAAATTCTGTTGCCAAAGTAAATAATATTTTATTGAATAAAACTAATTAATAATGCTCATATTGAAGGATACAGTGGTGATTTCTTATTCTCCCTGCTGCTAACTAGCCACTTGAGCTACACAAAGAAAGTAATTTTAATTTCTTTGATTAGTTTCCTGAATGCCCACTGTAAGCTCTGTCTAAATATTGGTTCCTTCGAAAAATAGATTATCATGAGAGGGGAATTATTACTGTATTTTCCAATAAGAAGGGGGTGAAGTTGGTTCAATATGTAAGCAGTCTGTTGTTAGGACTTTTCAAACTGTTTATCATGTGAAAAAATGAAGCTATTTCCTACTTTTTGTTCAGAAACAATGGGGAGAAAATAGTGCTGTAGTTTGTATATTGAATTGGAACTTGAGATATCTATGTTCAGTTCTCAGTTTTGTGACCAGAAAGCTCTTTTTTGGCATTTACCAAGAGATTTCATTCATGTACCTTAGCTCTTTGTTTATAAGTTGTAAATATGGATAGACCAGAAAAATAAATTTAAAAAAGTATCTGGTCTGTATGATGCTGACTGCAGTCTTTGCCAAGAAAGTTCCTTAAAAGCTGACTGACAATTGTACACCCTGTGTTGAATGTGAGCATGCCAATATATCACCTGTCTTTATCTCTGTATTAGGTAGTAGAGCTAAAATAAACTAACAACATTTTAATTTACTTAGCTTTATAAACACAACAAAATATTGCCTATAAACATATTTTAACCTCATTTTTCTTTTGTTAGTTGAGGTTTTTTTGGTATTACTGCTACACTGTTGTATCAAGCTAAGGTGATATGCTCAGGTTTACATCAGTGATAATTCGTTGTATGTTTTGGTAAGAACAACTTTTAGATGAAGTACAGGGAAATTCTCAAGAAGTCTTCTCTGCTGGGCAGCTTCCTGCAAAGTGGTTGCTCTTGACTGCGCTCACAGCAATGTGGGGTATGCAGCCACTGAGTGAAGGTTTTTATTTACTGGCCAATTCTCCTTGCCCTCTCACTTTGCACCAGCTGGTACACACAACTGGCAGACGCAGAAACAACTAGTCTGACTTTGGCCAGAGTGCTTCAAGTTCTGCAAGTGGTGAATCCAATATAGCACGTGCAAAATACATGTCTGCTTGCCTTCAATATTAACACTCGTAGACTGGAAAAGGTTATTATGCTGCCGTGAGAAGGATATAGATAGATAGATAGATAGATAGCTTCTGTTCTTGCCCATCTTCTTGCTTTTTGGCACCAGAACTAACTGTTTTGGAAGGGAGATAATTTCTCCCTCATGATATAAAGCTAATTATGAATTACTACTTTTAAAACAAAAGATGTAAGAATATAGGTGAATTACAAAAGAGAAGCAATGTAGTTGTTAATGTGATGGACACTGGTAACTTGTCATGCAAGTTAACTTGTTTTTTCTCCTAGGAAGGTATTCTCTCAAGCACTTGGCTCTTTTTACACCCACACTGTGGGTCCCACACTCATCCTGCTTTTCCTCCCTACTACTGAAGCACAACCGTTGCACCACCTCCAAAACTTGGAGTCAGAACATTCACCCTCCTGACCCTCTCCTAGTACAAGGGCAGCTCACCAGAGTCCTGTCCTTGTTACCAGACCTCTTCAGTTAAGTTCAACCAGCTGCGCTCCTGACCTGCAGCATCCCATACGTGATGACACTGATGCTAGCAAGTTCTCAGGTGCAGAGCACACAYGAGCACCTCATATGGCAAATGCTTTAATTGATAGTAGTAAGGATTACACTTATATATTCCTACAAAGCCAAGTTGACCTCATGTGTTGTTTGGGGCATTTCTGCCATGAAACCACCTTACCTGTGGTTGAGTGGGACTGAGCAGCAGAGCCATCGGCCCAGGCAAGTAGTGGTCAATGGATCTTTTTGATAAGAAAAGAAGTACTCTCAGTAAGAGGCTGTTCTGTCTTTTTTTTGCTCCACTACAGTGGAATTCACTAAAGTGTTAGTGAGGGTCTCTGCCAGAGAGCACTCCCAGTCCTTTGAGGAGCTGAACCTAGTCCTTACTCCCATGATAGGTCAGCTCTTAGCTCCCTCCTTCATCTCAGAGAAAATAGCCATTTTTTTTTCTGATAAAATCATGTTTAGCACTCCTTCTGGGTTTCTCTCTGAGATGAAGTCCAGCTTCCCTCCAAGTATGAAAATTAATCTTCAATTTTTTCTGCCTAAACTATTTTTGCATGTTCTATATAATCCATGTCTTCTTTTTTTTCTGATCTTGACAGGATGAAATACAGGCAAAAACTTTCCTCTCTTCTGAAATTTGTAGCTGAAAGCTTGTAAGGGTCAGTTATCTCCACAGAGAAACTGCTGGTGGGTCACAGATCATGTTAAAACCTGTGAAGCATCAGCAAGGCAGGACAGCACAGTATATCTGAACCTCCATTACAGCTCAGATGGTACTAGTGACCTCTCTGTAAAATGTTTTCATCCCTACGAATTGCAGAGCTGCCATCTGGACTCCATTCACCCTCTGTAATTGCACTACACAAATACAGATACTTTCAGGCATGAGATTGCTCTGTCATGAAAAAATGAGTCCTTCTGTCTCGATTCATTTAAGGGACACTGGGGCACTTCTCCAGCTACACAGTGGTATGTTGGAGGTACTGCTTGCAGTCACATACTGTGTGAATATGTGTATAGATAAGCTCTCAAAAATGAGAGGTTACTGATAACTGGAATTTATTCAAGTTGTGTTGTCTATAGGTACACTCACAACTTTCCCCTTTCTCTCTGGGGTCTCCGAAAATGTGCAGGATTTATGAAGTCGAGAAGAGGTTAGGGCCATAGCACTGCTTATTTACATAGCATTGCTTCTAGTGAGGGCAGATGAAGGGGCGGGGGAGCTGTGTGCACTGCTACAGGTGCTGTCCAAAAAAATCTCTGGTCCACTGTGCTGGGAGTAGCACATACACAGCGTATGTTGAAGAAGCCCAGTTATTGGTGAATAGCTTCCCTACTCTGGAAAAAGAGCTCCGTGCCAGGAGGCTGATGTTGCAGACACCACAGCACTGTTCCTCAGGGTGCTCTGTTGTTGCCAGAAGTGCAACAACGCAGCGGTGTGGAATGATTAAAAGATGTGACTGGGCTCTCTGTAAGGATAGTCATCGATACAGGAGGAAATCACTCCTCTGCTTGCCAGCCTCTCTCCAGCTTTGTAGCCTGAAATTACTCAACTTTGACTATGTGAAGCCTCATTTAACTTTCGTCTTGTAATAGAACCTGCCATTCCATTACAGCATTATTACCCAGTCTCAGGTTTGGTGTTTGGCTTGCATTAAATATTTCATACAGTAGTACACTTAATGAACAGCACATCAGCTGTCTTTGAGCTAAACATTTAGATAAAAAGTAGGTACAAAAGTGCTTTTGAAAATACCAGAAAAATAATTACTTTGAGGGAAACAGGTAGAATTCTGTCCAAAAACAAAATAACGGGGAAATTAAATACTTGAAACTGAGTTCTTTTGCAAATATACAACATCAAGTATTTGTTTTACTACTATTACAATACAAGGTTTATAAAGTAAGCCTCAGTCAGTAYCCCAGCCAGTACAAATGTTGGGCTGCAGCAACTGAATTGCTGGACCAGGAGTATGAGTTCAGGGAAGGCAGAAAACATTTTCCATCTACTAACCTTCTACACCACTCCTGTGACTCTAACAATTTAAACCAACAGAGCACCTGGCCCCTACTGTGTCTCCATCTTATTAGAAACACATTGACTCCAACAGCTGCCTGGGAAGCCAAGAACCACATTAATCACTGGGGTATCTCGTCTGACATCAGTGAGATCAGAATTTGGCTTTAATTCTCCAAACCGCACACAATTTTTACATAGGAAACATGTGAAAATTAACCTTGAGTGTTACACTAATTCTACTGTATTCAGAGAAAAACATGGACTGTTTCTTTTTGTTCAAAGCTTCTTTTAATAGCATCCTTAATCAGATATCTTCAAGTGAAAAGCCTTTTGCCCACTGGTATGGACAAAAGCGTAATTAGTGTTGCTTCTTTTTTAGCCTTGGGATGAAAGTCAGCACTTGTGGCAGTGAGTATCCACAAATGGCAGAATTGCTGAACCAGACACAARTGCAAGCTACACAAGGACAAAGTTTTAAGAGATATGGCTGAGCTCTTTTTCTCCCCAAATATCTGAATAGGACTCTGGAAAGAGTCAGTATTTCCTAGTGACAGTTGAACTCCGTTTTGCAGCAGCTGATAGGGCTGGACATCCGCACCACCTGCTGTTAAGAGTGTTATAGCCTGGAGAATAGCTTAGCATCTTCTCACTGAAGAATGGAAAATTGCTATATACTATTCACTTTGTATATTCTGATTTTGGTTTGATTTTGGCTGCTGAATAGAAATAGGAAGAAAGAAAAAGGTTTTTTTTATTGGACAAAAAGTGTATGAAACAAGAGGAGATGATGGAAAAGACAATCGTATAGGCACTGATTGGTTAAAGCTTTCCTGGTTCTCTGTAATCCAAAGTTCTTTTGGAGGACCTTTATTATTTTTGAGAACAGTTTTAGAATGGGGTAATGATTGGTGTTAATGATTCCTCTGATTGCTGTCAGTAGACTTTTTACACTTATATTTTCATTTTAGTTGGATTTCAAATGAGAAATTATTTTTCTATTTATAATAGTTTCATGGTATTTTGTTGTTTCTCTGTAGTGTACTGATAACTGTCTCCTACACTGTGTCACAATCCTAGTCCATATGCCTCAGAACTTCCAGTCACAGACCCTATTTTTAATACCTGATTCAGACATATTTTAGATGTTGGTGCTTTGAAAAGGTGGCTCTGATAAAAAAGGGTCACAGCTAAATTTTCAAGCTGACTTGTGATATTGGGTGCTTCAGTTTCTGAATCGCTTATCTGATACTCTGTGGGTTTGACAGATATAAAGTAGGGAACTCCCTTCTAAAAGTCAAAATCTTCTTAAGTGCCTYGAAATAAGTTGCTACTCCCTTTCAAAAACGTGGGCTAGTTCTCCTGATAAATTCAATTAGAGGTGTCCAGCTCAAGCGCAGGATGAAAACACATATGCTGGACCCCTCTCTCACTGAGTCTATGTTTGTGCATGTGTGTGCGTGCATATTTATATTGCCTTCACAAAAGTTACTAGCTAAAGAAAAAAAGAGAATCAGGGCATGTATTACTTTAAAGACTTTCAAGCTCATACAGCTTGCTAGATTGTATTCAGTGCTTTGGTTAGATTTTTGTGTTTTTGTTGGAATTCTTCCAGTTTACCCTTACAGAAACTAGAAACTGGAAAACTTGTAGAATCTCATAGTCTATCCTTGAGAGTTAATTCTCTGAAGTGACTGGGGTAGAGGCAAGCTTCACAGCACAGTGGAGGGAGAAAAAGTTATAGTGTGTATAATCTGGAAAGGAATAAGTGTCTCTTTAGCTTTGGTTTTCAGCCCAAGTCAGGGCTACCCTAAATCCTGTCACATTCTTTCTAGTCAGCATAGCCCTGCACAGGTACGTGTTGGTCCTTGTCTGGTCACACACTGCATGGACATGACATATATATTTCCAAAAGTAGCCACAGAGGATCATCCTTCATAAATGATCCCTACTTGCAATACAGCTGCAAGGGCCTGCACTGCTCCAGAAGCTTGGCCACTTTGTATCTATTGCTACTTTAAAACTTCACTGCTGTGATTCCACTCCCTCCCCCATATTCACTCTTCTTATATTTAGTTTTATCTTATCCCTAACCTGATTCTCTTGATCTATGCCAAATATGCCTCCCTTTTCCTTGCTCTTTATAGCATTCAAATACATGAGCTTGCTCATCATCTTCCTCTTTAATGGCTGAATGGTGAAGTTAGACTTCTTTGTTTTTTTAACTGTTTTTCATAACAAAGTTTCCTTAGCCCCTTAATCATTTTTGTTGTTCCACAGATTGAGAGAGATAATTGCAGGGAGTTCTGAATGAGTTGACTTTTACATAATTACCAAAAATCAGCTTTCTGGAATATTTCTTGTGTGATAAGCATTGTTTGGAAAGTAGTTTTATGTCTTATAAATAATAGGCTTTGAATTAACCTTTTTTTCCACTGGCATTTTTTAAAAGAAAAAAATAAAGAAAACAAGAACACACTGCTAGAAATTATAATGTTATTTATTTTAGAGCTTTTAAAAACATTTTCATAAATGGCTGACTAATGACAAAAAGATTGAGATCCTGCACTCTGACTTCAGCTTACTCTAATGATCTTATCTATAAATGATTAGCAGGTTTATGAAATAGGAAAAAGTGGATTTTTTTTCTGGTTTTCAGTACAAATCATGCCCAGAACATGTTCTTTGGCATCCTGAAAACTAAAATAGAACAAGAATGTGCTTCTTATTATGAAATATTAATTTAAGTTGGAGTATGCTTACCCTCTGGGGGTTCTGTTCTGATTTTCAGTGCTTGCCAAGTATCTTTGTAGATGACTGATTTGGTGAATGCTCTACCCAGCATTCAGCAGTATACGCACTGGAAATATGTAATTGCATAACATCACAGAGATGGGATATTGCCAATGAGACATGAATATAAATTACAAATAAGAAAAAAGATGTTGTTACCTTGTAACTTATTATTAGCATAACTTATTATGACCCCTCCCAAACCTTGTGCTATCCTAAACATGGGGAAATTTTACAAACAAGAGGCTTCATCTTGTCTAAACGGTGTACATCTGGAACAACCTCCATTGATGCGTTCCCCAAGTATTTCTTTAAAATTTCAGAAGTGGAAAACTGAAAGATTTAAATTTTTGAACAACTGCCTATAAAGCATGGGGCATGGAGATCATTAAGGTACTAATACACTGGCCACATCGCACAAGGCAGTCATTGGAAAAAGCCATCAGTAGGTATAGAGCCAAAATGTTTTTAAAAGGAGCACAACTGAGGTCAATTTTGCTCTGTCTGGCTCAAAAAAATGGTACTATTAAAGAAAGACGTGTTACTTTATACTCAGATATTAAGAGTTTGACTGCTGGTGGTATCAACAGTTTTAAATTTTGTTAGATTTTTTGTTAGTTTTTTTTAGATTTATGTCTATCTTACAGGTCTACTCTCTGGAATTTATGCAAAATGTTATATGCCTATTCACAGATCTGGGGTGACACGTTGTTGGGGTTATTAGCAAAAAGCCTCTTTATACTTTTGAAACATTAGATGAGGTCCTATGTTATGGCACTGAGAAAGGGAACAGTTTACGTACTTTTCAAATACTATGACAAGACACTGTGACACTGCTTTGCATATTATTAAATATTAAAAATAGAGCCCCTTTCTTAGCTGAGACAAAGTTTATGTTAACTGAAGGAAATATGTATGACAATTACTGCAACTGTAAATGGAACATAAGAATCAGAGCCCGCTCTGAGTAAAGTCAGTGGCAGAAGTCTTAGCAGGTGCTAAGCTATTTCGGCTTAGTAAAATTATGAGATATATAAATGTTAAGAGGCTAATATAAAACAAAAGAATATTAAAATTTTAGCATTTTATTAAGCTTTAATTTGAAAAAATGTTAGACATCCTCAGTTTATATCTCCCATTCTATTTGCCCTAAAGTCTGATGGAAAGGATTTTTCAAAAGCTAGTGCAAAAAATGTTACTTCTGGTTAGAAATAATAAAAAMCTCAATCCTAATAGTGTATGTGTGCAGATTAGAACACAGATGTCTTTATCTTTGTTAAATTGAGTGGGGAAAAGCTCAAATGAAGAGGGGAATAATTCTGGCAATTCTGTAAAAGCTTGCATTACACAGATAAATCTGTCAGACAGGCAGTACCTTCATCAGAAATAATACTGGATGGATAATTGATAAGAAATGGATATCCAAGGAAAGCTGGAAAAGATCAGATACTGTCATACTACAGCAAACAAAGAACTGAAAGCCTGCCTTCGCTGTATCACTTGCTTGTATCTGAATTGAATCAATTTGACACCAAAGTCATTGGTTCTACATGCTGCAGAGGAGCAGAGACTACTTTATTTGCATGTTATCAGTATATTCTCATTTTAATTTACTAAGAATACCCACCAGGATACCATTTCAATAAGTGTACAATAAAGTACTAATGACAGGACATTATGTTCTGGAGTCCTGCAGTTTATGGGCTCCATTAATTTCTTTGTGGGATGACAAATAAGAGTCGTATGAAGTAACTTCTAAGAACATAGAGTCTCCCAGTCTCCATCCTGCCTCTCTCCTTACCAAATATTCAGTGTCTTTTATTCCTGCTACCTATTTGTTTAATGCCAATTGTGATTTTAATGTTAAACAAAGCACAAATTCGTTTATGGAGCCACTTGCTGTTGACAGAGGGAAAACCCTTCCCCTTTCTGTTGGCAAGACCTAGAATGGCATTTCACAATTTTGGTGTGTTTCTCAGAGGTGAAGAAAAACTGCTGAATTTTGAAGCCATATGTAGTACTGGTGCTACATGATGCCATGAGAAAAGAAGACAAAAATTAACCTGTACCAACAGCTGTAAAATTCTCCTTTTGGCAGGTAGTGATTATTTTCAGTTCCTCAGTGAAAGGTCATCTTTTCCTCTTGCCATGCCTTTTTATTACTCTTACACACTATCGCTAAGAGGTTTCTATTGCCTGAGGTACACAGAAAACTTGCTGTAGTGATGCAGTCTAAATAGAACAAACCTCCCCAAGCGAGTGCACTGCCCTGCTCATAGGGCACTAAGTAACACAGCAGAAAATTTCTACTGCACATGGTCAGGCTTTCACAGCTCACATTTTTGTTAAAAAAGGTGCCACTCTTTGTGAACTGAGTCTTTTCAACTCACTTTTCTGCAGCTGCTGTGTATAAAACACAGAGAACAGAATTTTCTTACTAGGGAAAAAAAATCTGGCTGAATTAAAAAAATGCGAGAAAGGAATTTGCTCCAACTTTCTCCCCTCACAGTATGTATACAGAGTATTAATCTTCAGACAGGCAAAGGACGATAACTGGTGTGAGCAGGCATGCACTATAATCAACAATGATATAATTCCATTCCAGTTCTAACATTTAAAACATTGTCCTTTCCAGCTATAATCAATCACGTCCATGGTGGGAAGATACCAAATTTTTTGTCATTGCTAAAAGGCCATTGATAGATTTTTATATTTAGGGGAAATATTCCACTGTTCTTTTTTGCTCAGATTTGATTGTTGGCTATTATCTTTTCAATAAGAATGCTACAAAAGGCTTGTTCAGCACATCTCTATCTTCAGACTTGAGACAGAAGGGAACCATCTGTAGAACATAAAGTATCCTTGGCATGACTGTGATCTTACAGGCAGCTGTTCTCCCATCCATGAGAGAGGGAGCTGTTTCATTGTCTGTGATTTCCTTTTAAATTATTTGAAGCTAATGGGGTTCATACCAGTGACTGGGGTCAATTTGATATGTAAATAATCTAATCAAGCTTTGATCACTGTCTGGGTGACTCTGTGGTTTACTAAACAGTCCAATGGGAAAAAACAAGCTTATTTCATACCTACAAAGAATGAATAACAGTAAGAGATGATTCTCCACATAGGGACTAAATGATTTAAATCTATCTTGCTGAGTAATCTCACTGCCTTAAGTGTAGCAGAGTAAGGAGAAGAAAGAGGAGATATGAGCCTGTTTTTTCATGTAACCTGATTTACAGTTTGGATACTCACACCCAGTTTAGAATCATTTTCTTTCATTTGCCGTTTTACTGCTTACTTTTTATACATAATATCACTGTGTTTGTATAGCATATGAATTAGGTTCCCTGTGACTTAGCTGCAAATGTTGTGACCTCCTACACCTTAAGTACCCTATAATGAGTATCACAGGTCTGCACATTTGAAGGAAAAAATCTATTAAACACAGACAAAGTATGAGCATTTGAAAGTGTGGTCCTGCATATGAGTAGCAGAAAACTCTATGAATATTTGAACAATTTGTTCAGATGAATGAAATAGGCATGTGTGGGCAGCTAGTTAGCTGCTTCATGAAATGGCTACCACATTAAACTGATACAAAATTGTAAAGATTTCCTCCAATAATGTCTGGCTCATGACTCAAGCTACATGTTTTGTGGCCTTAGCATAAGTTTGAGAATCTGGTGGTCCAGAGATTACATTCATATTTTTCTAACTAAATGCTTTAGTCAGACTTTACACTTTCAGTGTAGCTCAGTGCCTCTTAAAATCAATGGAGAGAGCTTGAGAGACTTGAATATGCAGTGAATATACAGAAACCTTGTAGAGTTCTTTGCAGAAATGCTCCCTTCAATATTAGTCTTATTTAACTCAATTTAAAACTTCCATTTTCTTATCTGGTTCCAGGATCAAGCAACAATTCAGGAAGAATTTGCAGCATTTCTATAAAATATGTCAAAATCAAAATATACTCACTAAGCTGAAATGCTAGGCAACTTTTCTGGCACAATGAATCAAGTCAGTGGCAAAAACAATCAGAAGCAGTATAGGCATCTGCCAAATCACTAAAAGATAAATAAAATACTTTTGTTCCCAAACGCCATTTTAAGTTAGCTTCTTCATCTGTAACACTGAGAATGACATTACATAGCAAGGATTGTTTTGTGCCTTACGTCTCTGTTACTTCATGTGAAAGTGTCAGTTAATACCAGTGTGTGTTCACATAACTTAAGTGAATGGTTTCCTGGAGGAGCAGTTTACTCTAGAAAGGTTCACAGAGAGTCAGTCAATAGAATTACAGATCTAAAGCTGATTATGATAAATGGAAATTTTCTAATACATTTGGAGATGCGTTTAGATGGATCCTTAAATGTATTTGTGCATGCCACGGGTCATCTTTGGAGGAATTAACACGGGCATCCAGAAGATTAGCTTTGCAGCAGCATGTGTCATGAAAGCAAATGTTACTCCGCTATTTCTGTAATTTACTAACAGTGTATAGTCTTTTGCAAAAGGGAGATGTGAATGAGGGATCACCTCGTCTCTTTCTTCTAGCTTGATGGCTAAAGACAAGAAAATCTTTTTCTTATTTGCTTTATTTTAGGATTGGAGTTATTTAGTGTTTTTTGCCTATGTTCCTCTTCTGCATTAGAATATCCCTTTTTGTCTAATCTTCTCCCCTTTGTCCCAATGTCTTCACATCCCTCCTCTTCCTTAGTGTTCACAAAATCTGTTTTCTTTATTCTGAATTTCTATTTTTTTTTGCTTTCATCAACAGTTAATTCAAGTCTCAAGTGAAGAGACTTCCCTTCCTATTCCTCATATTTAGTAATGTTTGCCTCAATTTGTCTCAATCTCTACCTCTCTAAAAAATAATGAATAGTGGCTATTTGTCCTCAGTTTCCTGCTCCTTGCCTGACATTGTTTCCATGGCTCTCCTCCCTTTATTTCATGCTTGCCCTTTCCTCTCACCCCTTGGTCAGACAGTAAGTGGTTTCCCCTATTTTCTATCATACCTGCTACTCCCCACTATTCCTTGCTCTCTCGTCTAGTTCTCCATTCCATCCTCTTTCAAAAAGCTGTGTATCTATCTCACACTTTTCTCTGCGTGGCTGTTGTCTCCTGTCAGCTCTGGCTGTTCACTGTCTGCTCTCACAACTGGCACATGTGGGAAGTGTGACTTTTTTGAAGAGATCGTTGCAATTCAGTTCTGGGAACAGGCACTGGAAAGAGAGAGCACAGCTCCTCTAGTGGGTAAAAGAGACTTGTTCCAGATGTGACAGTTTGATTTAATAACTAAGAAGAACATGATTATCCTTGTGTTAAAGGCATATTTCCCTGTCCTGAACAGTTTTGTTCATATGCCAGTATTATAGAATTTCCTAGGCCACCAACCTTACTCCAATCCTGCAGTAGGTATCCTCACATTTCCTAGCCATGAATTAAGCTTTTGGCTATTTTCCCTTCAGCRTGATAAGTTTTTGTACCTGAAGTTGACAGATTTCTCTAATGAGACCCAACTATTATACTCTTAATTCAGACAAATAATGTTTTTCAGCCTTTATGGCAGTCATAAACTAAAGAAATTCAAGGAATAATGATCTCTTGGTGAAGCATCTACATCCAGTCCTTAAAAGCAATGACAATCTCAAGGCAGAGTACCCTTGTCTTTTGTATTAAGGACTACAGCATACCAACTCATACACCTAATTCTGCACATTGATAAGCTAGCCTTAGCCTGTGTAGTTTCCTGTTTTCTGTCAGAAGTCTTAGCCTGCAGAAGCAGACATATTTATGTATGATATACCTAATTTTGAATTGCTGCAATTAAAGAATCACTTTGTTTCCCTCCTTTGAGGAACATATGTCCCTGGTAACACATCTGGGGAGTTTCCAAAAAGAGAAATACAAAAGCATGTATGGATTAAGCCAAAGATTTCCTTTCATGAATTAATAAGGACAACACATCCTGCCCATCTTTTTTACACACCTGGACTTCCTAGCAGAGAGTTGGAAACACCATGCAAAGGCTGGTTGAATGTTGTCATCACCAGATAGAATTGGCCAGGTTCTGCAGTAGGTGAAGCTATTGTTTGTTTTTCATGTCTTCAAAATATATCTAACACAATCTGCCACTTACCAGAGCGGATTTCAGTTATCCTAGCCAGGGAGAGGTTTCTCAGCTGAAGGGTGCTTCAGAAGGTGAAGTATTTTCCTGCTGGTCATGACTGCCAGATCTGTTCTTCCTTGAAGCTGCTTGCTGGCTGAAGTTCCTGTTGTAACAGATCTGCGGACCATATTATGAGAAGAAAGGTCAGATAAGCACAGATACATTTTTCTAGAATGCTTGAATATATCAGTAATAACTACAAGATTATAACCTGGTGAGCTAGGCTTTGTGTAGTTGCCAGATACAGGAAAGTTTGTTCTGTTCAACTTTTGTTTCATTTAATTCTTCTCTCTAGTTTCTAATATAATCAACATTGCTTTCTTTAACATAATCTTGTTCCACATACTGTTACTGAAGTAGGCTGTTCCAAAGAGATGTAAATGAACTTCTGACCTCCGGAAGGGAAAGGGGGAGGTGAAAGGAGAGAGGTAGAAAATACGTGGCCTGGAGCACTCAGCAAAAGATGTGAAGTCAAAATGTTGCCAAGATGCTGGCTAGAGTTAGTTGGCACATAAAGCAAGTCAGAAGAGTGGATGACATAGCAGCCACAGGATCAAATGCTGACAGGTGTCAGGAAGAATTCTCTATTACAGTATCAATATTTTTGTTTTACTTTGTAAAAATATTTGCACTCTGCTGCCCTGCAAACAGCATTATTAGAAACACATTTTCAAATGATATAAAGAACCACAGCTGGAGGTGGTTATTTCAATATAACATATTTTACTTAATTTGGACACACTTAATTGAGACAGATGCTGTATTGAAACAGCTTCTAGAGAATCAGTTCACAATAGTGCATAGAAATGTGAGAGACTTAATTAGGACAGTAGTCACACGTTTTCCGTAATGAGGTGTGTTTGGCCACTGCCACAGGCTTACACAGTGTTTAGCCAGGTGTTAAATATGGGTGAAATTTTAAACTTCAGTCTTTTCATGGAAATGTTGTCAAATAAAGATTTACAGAAGAACAACAAATGAAATTCAGGATTATTATCCTTATTTCCTTGAGCACTTTACTTCATTCTGAGCCTCCTGCTCCCTTTTCTGTAAGTTTCAGTGTCAGCTCTGGGAAACACTACAGATTTCCATTTGCGTAGGTGAATGTCAACATTATAAAAAAGATAATTTCCTGAAAATGCTGAGGACCAGGAGGACAGCAGGTTTCCAGATTCTGGAAGGTCACATGTCTCCTTTCATTCATGTTAATTTAGCTTAATATCCCAATTCCAAGCCTCAAGTTGCTCTGGATTCCAGGTGAATGTGCATTATTCAAAATTACTGAAACACCATTCAGGTGGCTTTTTCTAGCAGTAGATGATTTGGAGTGAGGCTTGGGAGCACAGCTGTGTATGAGGGAAAGTCAGCCAATAAATACCTCCCCTTGTACCCTAAGGACAGGAACATGTTTGTTCCCTTCTGTGGGGCTTCTACCAGAAACTGTAGAGAGTTCTTGTCAACAAAGTTCAAGGCCTTTAGCTATCATCAGTGAAATTTCCCTACACTGTGGGGTTTTAGAAGTAAAATATGCTCTTTATCAGTGCTTGATTTTTACATTCAGAGGTCCTGTCTAAACAAGAAAGGTATTTTTCCTGTATAGTCTGAGATGTGAATTCAAACCGATATAATGATAACTTATGCTTTCTGAGCAAATAATTTATTTTTTAAAGTGGTTATTTGATTTGGTTCACGCATTTTGAGAAGAGCTAACTGAAGAGTGGTTTGGAAACTTCAGGTCCATCAGGCAAGTCCACTGGTGTGACTGGGGAAAAATATCCTATATTTTCAGCCTCAAAAAGGATAGTGTGGTAAGTTAAAATTGGAGTTCTTGCTCATCCCACAGTGAGAGGGGTCAAGGGTACAGTTAGGGAAGATCTGAGAAAGTAAAGGATTTTTGACTGGGTGATGTTCTTCAGTTTTATGCTGAAGCACATAGAGTTTACATTTTTTTCTCTCTCTTTTCAGGCCAAGTTCTTTTGAAGACAATTGGATGCCTAAACATAAGGGGTTGGTTCCAAAGATATTCCTAGCACTGTGAACTCGCTCCCAGTGAAATCAGTCCTCAGAAACTATGAGAGACATCTAGATAAAATCTTTTAAAAAACACACAATTCTGCAGGTGTGATCACATTTACTAATTAGAAACTGGGCTTCTTGCTTAGCTTGGGGAGAACACAGAACTTCAAAGGTAACATATTTTTTTTTCCTCACCCTGATATTCTCCGTACCACAGAAGCTGCTGATCCTGCTGTACCGATTCAGAAGAGCGTTGGAAAGAGGAATCCCAGTTCCTTTGCAGTGCAGGGAGACTGAGAATAAATGCTTTCCTAATTTGGCTGTGAGCTGAACTCAGGAAGCTGGAGGAAAGAGCCTTGAATCACGGGCTGCTTTGATATTCATCCTGCTTTACACAATCTGGAAGCTCTTCTGCTTGCAATAGGGCAGAGAGAAAGATGGAACAAGCTTGTATGAGTTATTATGGACTGGGGCTGTCTTCACTTGCACTCAGGTTTTCCAGGGACTGAAGAAGACACTTCCATTATTCTGGCCTGCTTTGTCCCATCTGGAGCTGAACTGTTTTTAGAGATAACTAGGGCAATCCCCTGGGGCGTCACGCTGTGAAAGGACAGAAGTGGGAAGCAGCTCAAGACATCAGCAGAAGAGAAAGACCTGGTCTCTACTCCTCCTCCAGCTGAAGCCAGCTCTGTTCCTATAGACATCATAGTGTATCCACAGAACAGCTTTCCCTGTACAGAATTAGGGGGCATATTCTTGGTCCCTGTCATCTTTTCTATTTTTGTAAGCTAGATCTGGAGCCCTCACCTCAGTTCATGTCTTGAAAACATGGCTCTTACTGCCTTTTCAAACTAATACACAGAGCAGTTATATTTGGACAGCAGCATAACTGGAGAATTGTCCAACAAAATGTGTCAGAAGATCTCTAGCATATTTCCTATTTTAACAGTCTGTAATTTGAGTGTTTGTTCTCTTGGATGCCTTCAAATTATGCCAATTTCTAGACATTAGAGTCTAGGCTAAGTACTTTCCACAGAGATACACAGTGGATCTCTGTTTTAGTTGGAGTAAGGTATTTATTGGATCTGATTGCTTATTGCCTGAAAGAGCTATTCAGCTTGCTATAAAAATTGTGTTTTTGACATGAGAATGTTTCTGTGGCATTGTTTTACATAGCAGTGGTTGAATCTGAAACTTTAGATTGTCTTTGGACACTTCAGCTGTGATGTGGTTTGAGCTAGAGTACCCAAGACTCTCTTTGATTCCATACCAAGGGAGAAGTGAAATATTCTTGCATGTTTTTGATGTCCAGGGAGGTCTATGTTACTTGCTCTGCAAGATTTCCCTGTTACATTGCAGGTACATTACCTTCTTGGTAGGTAATGAGGACTAATATATCTTTTTTGGTGCAGAAAGCTGAAAAAGGGGTCAAGCTTACAAAGTTGAACTTGGTCTAAATCATTCACAGGAAAACATTTTTGTTTATAGACAGTGCTGTGACTAAGGCTTAGTAAAAGTCTTTTATTAGTCCTGTTTCATATACTGACTCAAAATGTAATCATGGGCATGTCCCAAGACCTCATTTGCCTTAGGCAATACAGCTAGAAATATAGGTAAAAAAATAAGCCGTGTGGAATGCTGTGTTCCACATCCAGCCTGAGTGTTCTTTGAATAAATTAATTTCTTCAAAAATGTATATAAAGTAGGGATGTATTACCAAAAAAAGTTTACGTGCATGGGTGGATTACTGCACCCTTACAAGGCAATGCTGTCTCTGGACAGAAGACAGAAATTGGAACAGACATCTACTCATTTACATGTGCATCAAGAACAGGAAAAAGACTAATGAATCACTTATAAAACAAAAGACCCTGGATTTTATGATTTGTCCCTCTGTTCCAGGCTATAAAAACAATTCATGATTTAATTCTTCTGATGCACAGATGTGTTGCTGATTCAGTAAGACTGTTATAGTGCAATTTCTGCTGCCGATTAAGTTCATAAGGCAGTGAGCCATTTTTCAGACCATCTTATTCACCATTCATTGTTATTACAAATTAGCTTAATTTCAGCTGATAAATTTTCTATTTCCCAGGTTACACCTCACATATAACTGGAACTTAACTCTATATCAAAGGCATTTTTGATGTATATTTTTAGCTAAGTCTTTACATTAGCATTACATTTGAATTAGCACACAGTTTTGAACCATGCATGAGCAGCAGTTGAAAAAAGGATGAGCTAGGATTTTTAAAGTACACTCTTAAAAACAAGGAACTGCCAAACTCCATTTCTGACTTTCTTTCATTAATTTAGGCAAAGTTTCTTTTGGAGTTTTTCTCGAGCAAGTTCTACAGAATTTGGCCTAGCTTTGTCTGTCTTCAGCCATAACAGCAATGTAACTATGGTCTGTTCTTAGCCTGTCACATCACAAATGGCCTCTTTAAACAAAGACCTACAATGTCAACTGCAGTACACTGCATGAGTATTGACTTTAACTTTTTGCAGGCAAGAACATTACAAAAACAAAACTGCAGATAGATGGAAAAAAGGCAGAGATTTTAGAATGAAAAGGTTCAGTTGTTTAAAATAGGTTGGGTCCTATGTGGCCATTTAAAAAAAATTAAGCTATAACAGTCATATTTAAAAAAATAAAATAGCTCTACTGTGCAGCTTTTGCTTTCTTCCAACAGAATGGTGCTGTGTTGAATTTCAAGACTGATCCTGGAAAGCATCTTAGGTGGCAAAGCAAAGATCAAGGCCAATGTCAAATTTTTCTAATTTATTTTTCTCCAGTGCTTTCAGAGTCTGGAGGCAAGATGAAGTCTGATTGGATTTAGGGTATTATATTCCCACATATTTTTCATGAAGAAATTTCTTGGGACTAAGAAAATCATAGAAAGAAAAATCCCATATTCTTTTTGGCTTAGTATAAGATGTGCGTATGTAAAGTGTAACTCAGGTGAGGCTTTTCAACATCTCGTCTCAGACTGATATCCATGACAGTGGTGGGTATGCCTGAATAATGAAATTGCTATCAGCAATTCACCCTCTTTTCCAGGATCACATGAGTGCCACCATGCTGTGCTGAAAGAACAGAAAGTTGTATTTCACATAAGGAGAGAACGAAAGCTGGAACTGGTTTCATATATTTCCCCATATTTTCTTCTCCGCTCTCTCAGTTATATCTGCATGGCTGATGGTTAACAGGGTGCTTTGCTTCCATGTGAGGAAGCATTTGTTATTGCTCGCTCACTATTTTCCATAGCAACACAATGTCTCTGTTTAAGATCCAGTGGAGATGAGCAAACAGAAAAGCCTTTAAGAAGCGGTTTGTCAAAGAAGCAAAATTAAACTTAACTCTTTCATGTTAATGGTGCAGTCAGTATTTATTCTGGTACTGTGAAAAGTCTAGTTGAGGGCCAGAATGCCCTCAGTCTTTAGGCACAAGAATGGGCGTATTTGGCCAGATCTACTGTCTCTTTAGCACAGAAAACTGTCTCTATCAGCATTGGGTAGTGGATACATAGAAAAATACATATAAGCAGCACAGGCATGACAAATTCCTTCCCCTTCTCCCCCTCCATGAGTTCCTACAAGCTGCAGCTGAGGAACTTCCTTAGTAGAGGAGGAGTCTGTGTTTTTAAACGCAGGTGTGTATGAAAGTAGTTAGATTGCAAAGAATTTTATCTTTTATTTATTCCACTAAGGGCAAGAGACAACTCATGGACTTTGTGTTTGGTCGCCCACTGCACTCGTGGGATATGCAAGCAAAACCAGACACAAATCTGAGCTGGGAATCAGAGACAACTTGAAAGGTCCAGATCATTTGCTGAACTCTTTAAACCACAAAATGAATATGGAAGTTCACAGTATTAAAATGTCTACCACGAAGAGCACATTTTGTTTCAAAAGAGTTAGAAGAGCCAGTGAATAGTAAATTAAGACTCAAGTCAGGTTGTGAAAGATGAGGTATCCTAGGGACATGGGAAAGGCTACAAAACACTGGTGAGAGTATACACAACAAATGATTTGTGCCCCAACCTGGAAACTAAAGTATGTGCAGGACTTCATGTACAGGTGCTGCTCCAATAGCAACATTCTGTAGAAGCAGTAGATATTTACGGGCAGCATTGTCTTAGACTTCTTTTCCCTAGCATACACCCGGTGACAGCAATAGTAACTAAGGACAACAGAGACATGTTAAGAGCATTAACTGGACAGTGATGGCATTGAGAATGATTTTGAATTGAACAGACCATCCACCAGCACTACAGACACTCATAATTTTTATTGTAAATCCTTCCATATATGAGGGGTTTTTTAAGCCCTAAGCCCTGGAGTCATTTGATATATCATAATATCTGCACTTTTACCTTCCTTTCCCTCATGATTGCACAGAAAACCTTGAAAATGCGTCCTCTAAAGCTTAAGAACATACATGAACAAATAGAAAGAATTAACAGTTTTTAATTCTCATGGTTACCAAGCCAACCCCAGGTCACATGAACTTTGTTCAGATGGGCCTGCCAACAGCTCACAAAGTTGTTCAACTTGCTGCAACAGCCCTGACTCAACATATTTCCCAGAAAGGTTGCATTAGAATGAATACAAACAAATATTCTTGAGTAAATCTTGAATTAGGGGGGGAAAAAAAGCAAAATTAGCAAAAAAGAAAAAATTATTTGCTTTGATCAACCTGGCCTTTTTCTTCAGTACCTATTCAGCCAAAGATACTGTCATTACTTTGACAATAGAAAACATCCTCAAGTTATCATGTACTTATTCTTCAACTTAGTCAATGACAAATGGTCAATGAAGTTTAAAATGAGTGTTAGCTAATCGCTGACTGCTCACCAGCTGCTCTTGTGTTTACAATATACATTTTCTATTTTACAGAGATAAATCTGGATGTAAATTATAATGCTCCAGTATTTCTACTTCAAAACCTGTTAGAAACCATACGGTGGTCGTTTGCAAATCCTGCCAAAACATGCATCTGCTAGAGCAGCAGCAGGCTGGTGAAAGGACCCCAAGTACATCAGGAAGCAAGGCCAGGTAAAGACTTAAGCTTGCAAGCAAAAAGGACATCTTTTTGTCAGCCTTATCTAAACCGGCATAAGAATGTGATTCCCTCTCATCTGTTTCAGTCAGCTTTATTTCCATAGTTTATTTCCCCACCAGACCCATGCAGCCAAACAGCAGCCATTCCACACATGGCCCAGTGCTACTGTACTGCAACAAAGCTCTTCTGTAGGATATTATAATGAGGATTTACTCTCTGCTACAACAAAGCTGTGGTTCATACACACTTTTCAATGTGATTAATTAATCTTAATAAGCCTAGTTAAAGAATTATGAGGATATCAGGCAACTGTGAATGATATATATATTTCTTATGTCAAAGCCATTAAGTTAATGGAAGTAACAGACTGACACAAAATAAAGAACAGAAGCACAGAAGATATTTGGTAAAGTAGGCAGAAAAAAAATGCCTAGAAATATAGATCTTTAATTAACCATGATAGAGCATACTGTAATTTGTGTAAATATTTTCGGCGATGGGGAAGCACTGCTGCTGCCGCCGCACACCTCAGCTTTTCGCCAGTGCAGTTGCCAGGCTTGGGCCCGGTCTCAAGGCCCCGCTGCGGGCTGGGACCCCGCATTGGGCCATGGGGGCAGCCGGGGGCAGCGGGCCGCGAGCCCACCCCCCGTTTTGGGCAGGTCTGGCTCTCCGCCCTGAGGGCTGTGCCGCTCCCGAGGCCCCCGGGGTGGCCGAGCCCAGCCGCCCRCCCACCATGCTGCCCCTGCCCTGCCACTACCGCGGTGGCCACTACCGCGGTGGCCCCCACGCCTGCGGGGCTGCCTCGGAGCTGCCTCTACTTCGCCCCAGTCCATCGAAAGGGAAGCGGTTCAGTGAGGTACCGGCCCCTGGAGAAACAGCCGTGAGAGGGAGAGCCGCCCCTCGCCCTCCCCGGCCCCTTGCCCCATGCGGGCCTCTTGCACCCGGCCCCTCGCCTTTGCCGCCACCCCGCTGCCCTCTGGGTCCCCAGCACTTTCCTGCCCCTTTATTTCAAGGCTATCCCAATATTTACCACCCCCGAATTAAGAGCGCGGTTTCAAGGGACGCCGCGGGCCGAGCGAAAGCTTGCTGCTGCCGAAGGGGGCCTGCACGTGTGTGCCCCCCTGCCCCGCCATGCCCTTCGGAGGGATGCTGACGCTTGCCAGGCCCCTTCTGTGTGCCAATCCGATTAGTTAAAATGGCAAGAAAGGAAACACAATGAAATTTGGAATAGCTCTCTGCCCTATTAGTGAGTTAAATTAGATAACAGAAGGGTYCAAAGAGTGCCAGAGCTGGCGCGAGCACGGGGGTGGGCAGCTAGGAGCAGGAGGGGAGGGCGGGCAGATTAAATGTCTCCGCTCCGTGGAGCTCCATCAGGTAATTGAACTGCAGGCCTTGTTTTATTTTAACTGTGAAACCCGAGCCCATCAGAAAGGCAGAGAAGGCCTGGCATTGCTGGTCATGCCCCTTGGCCRCTAGTAGGTGCCAGTGGAGAGCCGCCACCATTTCAGAGCCTGGCTGTTGCCGATGCTCTGGAGCAGCCGGCGGGCGCTGTGCCTCTCACTGCTCACAAGAGCTATGGAAAATGAGTTACCTCTTTTCTAGGGCTTAAAACTTCCTAGGACAGGAGTTACTTGCAGAATATTTAGGACCTGATTTTACCATGATGCTACGATGCTGCTGAAATGCAGCCTTGAGCCTCTTTCATAAATGAAAAGTAGAATGTGTTATAGTCCTGAGGCGTGCGTATCCTTAGGCTCTCGTTCATGGAAACGTCCTGCTAGGGGCTAATGCTGACTTCCACTGTGCAAGGCAATGCACTTGCAGAAATGCCCATAACTTTTCTCAAGTGGGATGCGAGGCTTTCTCATAAAAATCACACAGTGAAATGATGAGAAAGATGCTGTACAAAAAAAAAGCATTGTGATCTGAGTATGGGATGATCTAATAACATGTTCCTATTGGCATAATCTTGGAAAGCTCTCTTGGGTGTGATAAAATTTAGAAAGTATGAAACATATCTTTTTATGCCTCTCTTGGAAAACTGGAGACAGCCAATCCACGACTTTCTAGCCTTATTTGTATCCCTCCTCCCACCCCAAAGACAGAATAGTTTTCATCACTGCTGAAGGTAGATTGAGGAGTTTCTAGTATCCGGACACAGGCATAACAAAATGCAGTGSGTTGAAGTTTAAGTCAGCAAATTTTAAACAGGAAATAAAACATTTTTAACACTGAGGAAAATAACTACTGGAACAGTTAACCACAGGCATGGAAAGCTAGGCATGTTTTGCACTCCTTAAATTAGAATTGGCTGTTTTTATAAAAAGATACTTTTTAGTGAAGTTTTGGGGGTAACCATGGAAATTACAGGATAGGACAGGCAGGAGGTTAGGTCAGGCCAGACCATAACCATCTCTTTTTACTACAAATCATGATTATCACCCTCAATCCCTATCAGGTCATAGGCTGATAGCTTCTCAGACAAGCAGTACATTTCCTAACAAAGTTGACCTCCAAGCTGAAGCTGGAGCGTTCTTTCCCTGATTCCACAGAGGAACAGGTGCCCCAAGTGGTCTGTGGAGAACTATGAATGTGAAGGATGCTCTACAGTTAAGTTAAGGTCAAATATAGTTAGTTCACCTTACATAACTACTCATTTCAGAGAAACTAAACAGCTCAGAATAATGCAAGTGGTATATAGTCATGCATCTTTATTTTCCTATTTCAGTTACTATCAGTCAGTTACAAAAGAGTATTTGGAAAATCTTTTATGCCAACATTGGCAATTTCCTTCAATGGGAATGGCCAAGCAGTGAAACAGATGTCATTGATTTTAATTACACTAAGAACATCCATTGTAATCATCTGCTAGCAGAATTGAAAACTAACTTCAGAAAAAAGGGACAAGCCCCTAATCCTATTACCAGGTGATTTGAATAGCTGGGTTTGATATGGGATATTTCTTTTGCCTAATGTCTGGGTAGCATTAAGTGTTCAGAAAGAAAATTTGATAGAAAAGAAATAGAAAAAATAATAAGCTGTAAATGCCAATACATAACATAAAACCATAGAAGATTACTTAGCAAGACTAATGCAGTTAAATCAATATTGTGGCATCAGTGCTATGCATTTCARGATGACAAGTTTTGCTATTTTCCAGACTCTTTCACCTTATAGCTGCCCATTAATTACCTTCATTTGTCAGCTGGCAGTACAAACAGGGTACAAATGTTTAGTCTGCTGCTTGTGTTAATATCTAGGAGTTGCAGTAGACAGAAGGTTTCCAGAGCTCTGCTATATAATTACCCTATGAAATTGCTTAGCTCTGAAGTTTGCTAGTACTACCAGCATGTTTTCTTTTTCTTACAAATAACATAACAGATGAAAATGTCGTAAGCTAACACTACCTTGTTTGCATTCCTAACAAAACCACTTTATAGCAATGCAGTAATTCAACCTCAATATCAGTTTTCAATATGCTTACTCACAAGTTACATTTTAATACTCAGTTTTAGGGACAAATTGATTTACACAGTGGCATATTTGTGTAAACTGCTCTCTTGTGTCTCTACCTCATGAATAACATCATAGGAAGAAACACAGGTAAAATAGGGTTCATAAAGCTAGCATGTTCTCTACATCTTCTCAGGCAGAGAAGCACCAGAAGAATGAGACAAGAAGCATGTTGAGTGTTACTGCTGTGCTCTCACCAAAGGGAATAAGCCTGGTCCTGGGTATTGACTTACTTGGTCATTTGTGGGGGCAGAAAGTGAACCAGTGGATGAACATGCAAATGCACAAGAGTTTTCTGTCAAACCTGGCATTGGACCAAGCTCCCTCACTGCCATGTAAGCCAGCCAGTCTACTTACCATGCATCATCAAAACTCTAACTAGAGAGAGCATATTATTCGTTTTTTTGAAGAACCCATTTGTTACCCAGCTGCAGACAGTTCAACACTGAAAGAAATCCTAGCACAAAGTAACACCTAGGATCCTGTGTCAAAAACCTCTGCTGCTGCTTTGTTAGGCGTATCCTCAGCCAGTTTGGTCATTCGACCAGGACCATACCCCTGCCAGCATTCCTCAGGCTACAACCGTTCTACAGTGCAGCAGCAGCAACTGCTCTTAATGCCACCTCTTTTGGAGCTTTTTTCTTACCAGCTGGGAGGTAACTGAATAGACACAGGCAGAATTCAGCTCTGTTCCTTAAAAGGTTTTCCCAGAGCATGAAAGTTTGATTTTTTCTGATTTACAATTGTTCGCTCAGGCTCTTTTTGCACTGCAGCTGCAGAAAAGCTGTAATTCAATGGCATACTATTTTTTTCCACATAAAGGCCTGCAGCAGAAGACTCACACACTTTATGGTATAGTTCTTCATATTGCAGTAGGCTGGTATGGGTGCAACAGACAGATATGATAAATATCCTGATCTTGCAATGTTTTAACAATGTGCTTATTTTGACCTAGCATCAATAGATTTCTCATATTTTCGAAGTTAAACATAAGTTAATACTTGTAGAACTGGGTTTGAAGTCAAGTTGAAGTCAGTTGAATCAAACTATAGCATCTGCACAAGAGAGAAAATGTAAGTGGCCTCTGCTGTCTGTCCACGCACAAATACATGGTTCATCTCATTTGTAAGAATGAGTACTGAAGACTGTAAGACGTACCGAAGACAGCAATAATGCCAGTTTACTTGTCTCTAAATGTTAACAGAATATGTTGAAGATCTCTGTTTTCAGTGTTGTTGCTTCCAGTTCCTGCTGATACAGCCTGCAGGTTTATACAGCTGAATCTTCCTCATTCATTTTATCCTGATTTTTTTTGTCAATATAAACACAGATCAAAGCTAAAATGTTTTAAAAATGAAGCTAGAGACAAAAGACAGTAGCTGGTCCCCAGAGGGAGGACTACAGCCTCCAGGTCAGAGAGACTGGGAAATTTCCTCCTTGTCCAGTCTCTCAAAGGCTGTTGCTAGGGAGACCACTTTTGTTTCAGCAAGCCTGTGGGATGGACTAGTTGGCATATATGCAATACTCCTGCCATTAAAGCAAGAGAGAGGTACAAGCTGTGGAGCCTTTGTCAGGATGGAGCACAGAACTCCACCTATGAGGCCGTTTTCAACTATCATACTTGCTCCCACAGACAACAGTTGGTAACCTCACCACTTTCTCCTTTCCTTTGCAGTCAGCTTCATTTCACATGGGAAAAAAAATGTTGCTGTGAATGACAAGGAGATGATACCTTCCTAGCAGCAGAAATCCAAGCAGAGCACAGGCTTTTCATAGGAATGGCTCTCCTTCCATTACAATTTCAGCAGGTAATCATTCTAAATATGGCACCATCTGTGAGTTCTCCAACAGTGACAATAACAGCAAGGTAGAATACATGAACCTGAGCTTGCTTTACCCAAGACAGTGCTATTTGCATTACTAAATAGCTTCAATGGTGCTTCCAAGTAACACAAATTCTTGGCTTGTTTTAATGCTTAGATTTACTCTTTTCACATCTAGCCTTCCATCATTCACAGCTTTGATAGTTTTGAGTTTCTTCACAGTGACTTCYGTTCCAGTAGGTTTGACATTCACATGAGCTGTGTGACATCAACAGCAAAACTGAGGTCACAAGCCCTCCATTGTCCAATCTATTGTTTTCCTGTGATGATCTTTTTGCGAGATAAATTAATCTTGGAAGGCATTTCCTAAAAAGGAAGGGAGAGAAGTTTCCACTGCAGAATTATTAAGAATCAAAAGGTCATTCAAATCTGTTATACTTTAAAAAAGGTTTTACTCTTATTACTGTTTTGATTAGAGGTGTAATGTTTTAAGAAAATAGTTATATACAGGAAAGGCTGTTGGGTGGACCCCGTATATAAAAGCTTGGCACTGCAATAGCTAATACAGCTTCTAGAATGAGCTGTATTTGTATAAGCATGTTCGTCTGCTGTAAGGAAATTTTGTAAAACTGTGTAGCAATAAAATTGTTATGGATAAGGCCCTCTAGGGATCCATGCTTCCTCTAGAAATTAGGAGCAACAAGCCCTTCCCCGGTTCCCTGAACCTAACTTTTCAAAGCTGTTGTACAATCCAGAGGAAAGGCATAACAGTTTTCTTCAATGATCTTCATCCTCTTACCATGTGAAGTGAATGTGATTCCCTTTCCCAGTGACAATGGTATGTTACATTCTTTGCTTGGCACATGCTTCTTTAAATTGGGACTTACTTTTTGATCTTTAAACTTTAAAATATTCTCCCCATCAGTGATGTAAAGTGGCTTGCAATATTTATTTGAATTTGTCACAGATCTTTCTAATTTAAGGAAAATTTAGATTAAATGTGTTAAGTAGTTACATGACAGAAGAGGATCCAAGAAGTCTTGTTGAGTTGAGTTCAGTTCAGTTCATTTATTTCACTGAAGAGACACATTGATACACAATTGTCCATTAACACTCAGTCCACAGAGGAGTGAAAGTAAAAAAATGGAGTAGAGCAAGACAATGTAGGGCCAACATACTTCGTTTCAATCATCACCTGTTTATAATTCTTTGAAGAGAGATGTAAATAAATTCATACCAATTATTTTAATAAAACAAATGTATGTATTTACATGTAACATACATATATTTACCATTTTGTAAGAGGAACATAAGTATTATTAATTATGGTGTAAACCGCATGCATAAACTATTTGATTCCTGGATGGTCTCTTGCTTTGCGCTATTGTGCTTTGTTGGGGGAAAACCAAAATATTAAAGGTGGGATAAGAAGGGTGCCAAACTGTGAAAAATATGTCTCCTCATTACCAGCTACTATTTGTACTGCTGAGAGGGAGCAGATTCCAAGGCAGCCAGGTGAGTGAGAGCTGGTGACAGCTGAAGAAAAGTACRGCTTATTCAGTGTGGGGGTAGGTGGTTTTCCAGGCTCCAAAATTCCTGCAACAGCACCAGGAAAAACCCTTGAAATGGCCAAACATGTGCCAAAATCTGCGTGGGTTTTTTTGTCTTTTGTAAATTAAGAGGTAATTTTCATCTTTATTGTTTGTTATTACTTTTTATTTGGGGGGGAAGTATAATCATGTTCTGCAGTACATTGTATTTTTATGGAGCATTGTTTCATAAAATCATCACCTCCTGGATGCTGAGCTAGGAGGAAAGAATGAAATTTCATTGTAATGTCACTTAGAACTATCACCAATCAACTCTGGTTTCTTCTCACTTAATTACTCATCTCACCCTAAACTATTTATATCTTAGAAATACTTGGTTTATTTTTCCTATTCAGAAGGAATGCAGCTAGAACAAATTGAAAACAAAAGGAAAAAAACGAAGTTGCTTCAAAATGACTGAGCATGGAGATATTCTTCTGAAAACCCTTGAGCTCCCTGATAAATTATTAACACTTAACAAAGAAAAAGCCAAAATCATCAGAGATTTAACTGCAGACTTTTTGTGCAGAACCTTTTTCCTTTTTAAAGGTTTAGAGTGAAAGCACTATTTTGTTCACAATTCATTAATCCTTACTGCTTGTAGAAATTATTTTTGAAGGTATCATATTTTAATATGAGTTTCCATTAATTTTTCCACACTACTTCTTTGCTTGTGGGTCAGTGCTTGCAGCCAATAACATACAACAATGCCTTCATTTAATTTAAACTTGATATGTTTTACATTCTGAGTATGTTATTGAATTCCTCTAATATAGTCTGGAGACCTTTTGCCACAATACATGAAGTAATGGGCTCCCAGCCACTAACACAAAGTGAATCATTAAGTTGCTTCCCACAAATTTAAAGTTCTTAACACCTTAGCTATTCCTGTATTTTAAATTTCTGAGGCATATTCTTTGCTGGCACAACGTGATTTCAGCTAAGCTGTGACAATTTGCAGCAGCTGAAGATCCCTTGCTCAGTTGTCACATATTGCTGTAATTCACCTTCTCTGTGATATATCTGCATTGCAGCTGGCTATTAAAATCTATTAAAAATAAACCATGTGCAGAATTTTTGGCTTTACCAAAGAGGATAACAAATAGAAGCTGCAATACTATACCTCAGGGTTAACATCCAGGCTATCTGGGCCCCAGCAAAGTCAATGGGAGTTGTGCCATTGCTTTAAATGACACCAAGATTTCACCTCAGACTTTTAGACTAGATCTGTCTCAATAAACTCAAGACTGATTTTTTTCCTAATCACAACGACATGAAAAAATGAGAAATTTTCTCAGGAAAGTGAGATTGGCACAAAAGAACATTTCCAAACAACACACTCACATAGTCACCATTTCTAGGAGGGATGAGAGCTACCTCTGTGGTATGCTTCCATTTTCCCCGGTCCTTAGGAGGGCTCTCAGTGGTGGTTCAGTGGTATCAGATTCCAGCCTTCCCAGATCTGTGGGATAATAGTAGCATAAATTAAATCTATATTGTTTCCCAGTGGATATGCAGAGAATCTGAGAGTCTGGGAAGACTGTGGCCAGGGAAGGAAGCACAATTGCTGAAGCTGTTGCATTGACCAGTGTGTCTAAGCATGGGGCAATCCAGGCAAGGAAGCAGGATCAGGATRTTTCCAATGACATACTCACTGGGCAACAGGTCTTGGGATTCTCTCAGATATATAATGTAGAAGAGCTTTACTTTAAAAAAACACAACAGAACCAGACCCACAATACCTTATCAATAAAAAATGAGATGGAAATGGCACGAAAACTCCTTGAGATTTCATGCCACCACAAATGTGCAAGAGGGGTGTAGCTCAGCTTTTTCTTTGTGAGTATTTACTGGTGGCAACAGCTCCTAGCACCATAACAGACCAGAAGAGAACCAGCTGTTTGACTGCTAGGGTTTGGGTCACGGTGCTGGGCAGGAAGTGGGGAGGCAGCGCAGAGTACTAATGGTGGGTGGAGAGCATCCAGGCCTACAGGTTCTTCCTTTTGAGATGCACACAGCACAACCCTGCAGCTTTCTGAGTATCAAAGCAAAATCAAATGCTGGTTTGACAACAGACAGCTGGAAGTGAATGGAAACAAAAAGATGGCCTTGCAGCAACAGGAAAGTACTGTGGGAAAAACTCTTGTAATTCTATGGCAAGGATTTATAGATTTATACAACTGTTCCACAACTTTTAGGTTCTCTCAAGCATTTCAGTGCTATTAGGTATCCAAATAATGTCTGCTTGTACCTAAGACTGGACTTTCCTTTCACAGGTAGACCTGACCACAGTGATCTGTAAATTCAGGAATTCAGGATTATGTTACTATAACACTTAGAAATAAAAACACATACTGTAAAGTAGCCTCTAACTGATTTGCTGCATGGCAGGCTTTTTACTTAGTGACAAAGGTCAGCACTAGCCATCTCACTTTACTGCTTTGCTTTCTATACTAGCTGCCTGCTCTGTGCAGGATTCAGGGAATCCCTAATTCTAATCGAGGCCCAAGGCAATATCAAAGCAAGGTAGTTCTAGTACAAACTGGGACATCCAGGCACTAGTGAAATCACTTTTGGGAAATTGCATAATCATCCATGTACAGGAAAGATGCACTTAAACTGGAAAGTTTGCAGAAAAGAGCTGGAAGGGTCATTAAGGAATGAAAGGCCTTTCAAAAGATTTAAATAGCTCAGCTTGTTTAGTCTAACAAAATGAAGATGGAGAGAGAATACGACAAATACACTGGAAAGGAGGGGTAAACACTAGGAAGAAGAGCTATTTCAGGTAAAAGACAACACTGGCACAAGGGGATAAATTGACCCTTAATGATTTTAGACTGGAAAAATAAGGAGGTTTCTCTCTGCTGCAGGAGTGAAATGCTGGAATAATGACAGCAGCAGTGGAAACAGAGGTTTAAGATGGAGTTTGACATAGCCATGAAAGGGGCTATATAATGTGACTAGCTATAATATGGGAGATGACTGGTCTTGATAGCCTGTGATATTTAGTGCAGTTTTATCTTTCTAAGGCCCAGTCTACAAACAAACATGTACTGAAATAACTGCATCCATTGTCTCTCCAGCTGTGAGCAGGACCTTCACACAGCAGCTGCATTCCACAAGAACAATGAAGGGACTCCAGGCTCCCTCACGAGCGGGAGAGACACAGACTTGGCTTTCCTACACCTGGAATATGTTACTTGTAGAACTGAGGATGAACTTCAGATCTCACTGCATTCATAGCTAAATATAAACTAATTTGCTTGATTTCCTACAGTAAGCTTTATAGGCACATAGACACATTCAGATTCTACCAATTTTTTAATTATTTCTACAACTGGAGAGAGAGAGAGGGACAAAGTGCACTTGAGATTTTCATAATTGCTAGAAAATGTTCATTCTTTTTTTTTTTTTTGAGATACATATTCAGGTGTCTAACTTTAATGAAGGATTTCTCACCATTTCTACAGAGCAGTATCTTCCAGAGTGTGCCTTGTTGGAGACCTATGTAGAATGCCACCAATGTGCCAGAGGGACATAGAAAAAACAACTTCACAGCTATTTTAAGTTTTGCAGTGCTGTATCAATAAATTAATCGGTAAAAGAAGGCTTTGCCCTTACATATGAACAGGCTTATGACTGTTTCTAGAATTCTCCCAGTGTTGTACAACATCCAGAAACTATACATAATTACTCAAACTCTCTTCACAGTCTTGTATTCTCATGCTGCTGATGAAATTCTTTCCAATCCTGTAGTCAGAATGGATGGAAAGGGATTTGCTGTTTTTTCCTCTTATTGTATTTTTTTTGATCAGAAGAAATTGTTCATCCACTGCAGTAAGTGCTTGCAGGCAGACTATAAAAGAATTAGTTATTCTCTCATTCAGCATATTCAGCTAAAGGGTAATCTTACCCAAAGATCTGAACTATTTATTTATAAAGCACAATTAAAAAATGACCTCTGGTGCAAAGCAGTTACTGTAGGTAGGTTTGGGGCCAGTTGGATCTAGCACTGCAAATCAGAGAAGAAGAAAACAATCCTATAAATGGATGAGATGGAAAAGATTTATGAGATCATCTTGAAATTCCCCCAAGATAAACACCAGGAATAAGTTAAACAATTGAAGTGGTGATTATCTACAAGTTCAAGAGATACCTGAGTGTTTCTGATGAACACTGAACCATATTATTCCAGAGTAGAAGCCTGTAATGGTTACATTTCAGATCCATACCCTAAACTGGGCTGAATGGGAAGCTTCCAAGGCCACTTATGTACTATTGGAAATATAACTAGTGATTCTGCAGAGGCTTTCCCAACTCAGTTTTCATTTTTGCACACTTCTGTTGTACTCTAGAGTGATCAAGGGGTGATGACTAAAAGAAAGACACTGTCAGTGCTTTGCTGCGGTAAAGTTAGCAAGGACTGAGAGGAAAAGGAAGGAGGCAAACCCAGAACTACTGGGGCATTATAAACTCATATAGCTTCCTAGAGACAGTCCCATTTTCTGATTGTTCTCTGACAGCCACTCGGATCTAAGAGATGACATATTTTAAAGTTAAAATTCTTCCTTCATTCCACAGGAGCTAAACCCTGCTCCAGCGTAAATATGATTTGAAGGATATTCGACAAGGAAAACTTCACAGAGCACCATGGACTTCACTTATCTTCAGGTCAGATCTAGAGCTTTCAGTTTGCTGGAGAGCTTTACAGTGTAGAAGTCCTAAATTCATAAAGCCTAGTTGATACAGTGTGGATCCCTCATATGTGTAAATTGTTACAGCTTCATGGATGGACTTGAGGTATTTCTTTCTTTCTTTTATTCCTTTTTGTTATCTAGTCAAGATATTTTACTGAGTTTTATGGTATAAATATGAAACCCTAATTAAAGCAATTACATTGTAGAAAAAAGGAAAATGATCCAAACACATTTGTTTTCCAAGGTATTCTTTTTTGCAGATGAAGTGATGAACTCCTGGTTTATTTATTTGGAATATCTAAGGATATTTTCCCAATGGCATAGTTTTCTAACTGTGAAAAAAAYTTCATGTGTTTTTGAACTCTCCAACATCATATGCACATTTCTAACTAGAAAAGCACTTTAACTGGGCTGGAAAAAAAGTTCAAAAGAAATGTAGATTTAATCAGGAAATGTGATTGAATGGATTATTCCATGAGTTTTTGAAGGAAAATGTCGAAGTTCAGTGTTTCAGGTTAATGTGTATCCTCCCCACTTTGAAATCCATTACATGCAGACTTTGCATACATAAATGAAAAGATCTGGATGACCTGAAAAGCTGGTATGTATCAGGTGATAATTTTAACATAAACTTAATGTTAGTAGAAAGTATTATGAATATGAACAGGCAGGTACAGAATGAAAAAAAAACCCCAAACAGTATATGTCTACCTCCCTTGAATGAAGACTAATGGAAGTTTACCCTGTCAATAGATTTTCCCCTAAAAGGAAACAGTTTACAGAATCCAAAAAATAGCCATGCACAAGCCCAGTTGTACATATCTCTGCCTGACAGTGATGAACTTTTTATGAGATAGTTTAAATTATATCTCTAAGACATTTCCTAAAAAGGAAGAGATAGACTCATCCACAGCAGTTAAAAGATGTTTTAAGAAATAATGAACAAACAGTTCAACATTGAACTGTATATTATTTAAATTTATTTGCACTTAGTATCACACATCTGAATCTCAAAACACTGAGTCATATCCTGCATCTATTTACACTTTGCCTGACTTCATAGACTTCAATGTGGGATACAGAATAGTACACAGTTAGCCTGGCTTTCTGAAGAAGTGTAGTTTGGAAATCTCAGTATGGGGTTCTATGGGTGGGTGGGTAGGTGAGATCCCCAATTACTTGTGAAACTTTTGGACATTAACAGTTGAAGTCAATAGACAGGTAAACATCTCAGTTATGTTACATTGCTGCAAACTGCATGAAAATAAGCAGCTAGGTAGCAGAGAAAGATTCTTTTAGTATGTCCCTGCCCCTCCAGTGTAGAAAAGGCAGTGTCATGAAAGGAGCCTTTATTAGGCATGAGAGTATCCATGCAACAGGACTTCCCCCTGCTCCCAAAGGCATAAAAGCCCATGGAACTATGATGCTTTAGCATTGCTGGTTTATTTGTGTAAGTGTGCCTGCTTATGTCTTAATATACATAAAATGTTACAAATTGAGTTTTATTCTATATCAGAAAGAAAGCTGCATTACCCAGTGGCTCAGCCACTGGGTAATTTTTAACTTGTGTACTTTTCTCAGACTCGCCCACTCAGGAATTTGGGATGATGTGACTTCCAACATGCCAAGGGCCAAATTGTATGATTTAATGTAGGAAGGAAGCTTTCAGAACACATCTTGCAGATGCAAGTTACCAGTGGAGAGATGGAGTCATTAGGACTTTTTTTACCCATGTCCAGGTTTCAGAATGGAATGAGGAGCACTATGAATGGAAAAGTGGGTAATTTCTATTTTGCTTGCAGGCATGTTACACAGGCATGTACACAGAAAGCAAGGCAGAGTGGGCCCACTTTCATTTGAATGGCRCTTTGCTAGCTGCACAGTGAAGAGGCAAACCCCACAATTCCAGTAGGGGAAAGCTCTAGGACTATGCATAAACTGGTGTGCTTGGGGCTCCTGGATGTGGGGGTATGCCCTGGCAATGTCTTGCCTGAGATCACAGTAAGGCCCAAGTACACATCAGTTTTCCACTCTTATGCTGAGTTTCCAGGGGAAGGAAACCTGGACATATGGGCTAGAGGGGAACTGAGGCATGCTTTAGTTGGGTCCTGAAGCTATTCCACTGAGGAATCTTAGCCTCAGTGTGCACTGTGTCCCCATTGCTCAATGTGAACACAGTCCAAATGAATGAATTTCTAAGTTAAGTGGAAAAGCCTAGAGGTTTTCTAGGTTGGCTTGAAGGCAGTGGACCTTAGTGAGGAAGGGCACAGCCTCCTGCAGATTGCTATGTGTGGGCCTCTGAGCCATTGCTTGTTGCATGAGGTGCATAGTAATTCTCTTGCTGTGACTCTCTCCCATGAGAGGTGACATGATCTGGTGAAAGGATGCCACTCCGCATGCGAACTRCTTACAGTTTCTCTCCTTTCCAGGAATAGCAGTAGGAAAGGAAATTATCTTGCGATTGCTCCCACATCAGGAAGCAATCCGGAATACTGACAAGATAAAATGTTTTTCAAGATGCAGCAATAATGTAAGTATGTCCATTTCTCTTGCTTGCTTGCTCTAGGAATACTGTTAGATACTCCGTGGCCACAGGACAGTTTAAGATTACAAATACCATGAGGGTAGAGTGTCTAATGCCTCATTTAGTGCGGTTTAACCAGATAGTTATTTCATGGTGGTCTGGTAGCACCTGTTCACACTTAACTGAATCTGCCCAAATTTGACCTCTGCCTGACATCTCTGCTAACATGTCATGGCACAGTGAATATCCCTTTGTTGCTGACCACGTGCTTTATTATTTCTTGAACTGTGGTGACAGCCAGATTATTCTAACTGCTTTCCAGATGTAGGACAAGACAGTCCTTGTTCACCAATGCAGTTCCAAAAAGACAAACAATAATAGGCAAACAAATAAGTTAGACAGATACCTTTCTGGTAATCCCCAAATACAAGACTTCCTCAAACTATCACTATCCCATCTTGTCCTCTTCTCCAAGTTGTGCAATCAGACTGCCTCACAATATCGATCGATAGATATTTCAAATTGAGAATAAAGCCTTGATTTTTTTTTCTTCAAATGATGGTTCCTGATATGGAAGTTCTACATGGGAATTTATAGAAAGTGTGGTTATAAGGCATCTGCCATTAAAACCTTCTACAGTCTGTTAAGCATATGTATATATGATCCTATTTTATTTATAGTGTAGTAAAACTTGGCAATTCCACATAACTACCTCTGAGATACCCCAGTTTATGCTGCTTAAGATAAGCACTGTTTTCAGAACAATTTACCTGCAAATTTTTTCATCTAATTTGACAGAATGGACAAAAGTTGAGAGAAGCATAAGTCATCTTTCTTATACTAGAGATGACAGTCTCAGCTGTGGAGAGGTTTAAGTGATTTACCCAAGTTCGTGTAGAAAGTTTGTGCCAGAGGCAAGAGAACCCACAACTTCAGGTTAATATTGTAGTCACAGAGCAATCTTTCCCTTTCCTTTTGTTTTTCCTGTTAGCTTGGTTGTCTGCACTGGCAATGCTAGGGAAGACTCCCCTGTCTACACTAGTGCAAGCACAGATACCGGTCTTGGAAAGTGTGTAACTTCCAGAATGAGAAACGGCATTTCTCAATATGCACATCCTTAGCACAGTTGGGATTTCCCCAACACTGTCACAGGAAACAGGGCTCACTATAGAACATTTAGCATATTTGTAGCTTAAATTCAAAACTAATTTCATAAGCTGAATACAGAGGAAAGCTCTTTCAACCCTGTGGATGCTGAAGGTCAGCATTTACATTCAGCTTGTTAACTTGCTGTCTCCATCTGCATTTTTCTAGTGAGAGCAGTTCAGATAAAATAACAAGTGATGTGAAGCTTTTCTGAATTTAGAAAATGCTTGATGATTAAACATAAATATATAAAACATGAAGTGCGGATATGTGTGAGTATCTGCCAGGAGAGGAAATAGAAATATCATGAGTAAGGCTATTCTCACAATTTTTCCAGCTCACCAGATACTATCATATACTGAAAACTAAGGTGGAAGAAAAGAGAATCTGTCCTCAGAAATTTTTCCACCCTGTTTTTGGTGCAGCAGACTGCCTTGTCAAGAAGGAGTAGGTAGAAGCCCTGAGAGACAGGGTGAATGTCCTACAGTATCAATAAGAAACAGAAAGCAATGGCTTGAATTCTGTTTCCTATAAAGAGAATAAATATTAGAAAACAAATAAACCATCCAGTTATCATACAGTAAAATAGATGCAATTATAGTTGTTTGGGACTCAGTGTTTTAAATCTTTTCTCCTAAATCTGGTACTGCCATTAGACACATGTCTAAGGAGCCTGCAGCAAATGTTTTCTGTTAAGATATTTTTTCTTCCTGTTGCCTAAACAAAGGGCAGTCAGGGTGTGTTTCTCAAGTATGATTCTTCATGCTTATTTTTCTTTGTAAGTATGTACTATATCTGTAGACAGCTAATGAAGAATCTAAAGCTCATCCTGTGGTATAAGACATAATGGATTTCAAATCTGCATGGATCACAACTGGTCAGGGATGTGAAGGTCAGGGCAGCCTTGGCTGCAGTGACCATGAGATGGTGGAGTTCAGGACTCAGAGAGGGAACAAGGCAAATAGCAAGATCAGAGCCCTACACTTCAGGAGAGCAAACTTTGACCTGTTCAGGGAACTGCTTGGAAGAATCTCATGGGATATGGTCTTGGAGAAAAGAGGGGTCCAGGAGAGCCGGTTGATTTTCAAGGATTATCTCCTTCAAGCTCAAGAAAGGTCCAGCCCAGTGAGCAGGACATCAAGCAAAGGTGGCAGGAGACCTGCATGGATAATGAGGAGCTCCTGACAAAACTCAGATATAAAAAGGAAGGGTACAAGAGGTGGAAGCAAGGTCAGGTGGCCCAGGAGGAACATCCAGACACCGTCTGAGCATGGAGGGATGGAGTAAAGAAATTAAATACCATCTGGAGTTGAATCTGGCTAAGGAAGTGAAGAACAACAGGAAGGGCTTCTGCAAGTACATCAGCAGCAAAAGACAAACTAAGGAAAACATGGGCCCTCTGCTGAATGGGGCAAGGGATCTGGTTACAAAGGATGTGGAAAAGGCTGAGGTACTCAATGCCTTCTTCACTGTGGTCTTTACTGGTAAGACTTGCCTTCAGGAATCCCAGGTGCCTGACACCAGTGGGAAAGCAAGGAAGCTTATGACAGTAGAAGAGGATGAAGTTAGGGAGTATTTAAACAAACTGGGCATTCACAAGACCATGGGACCTGATGGCATGCACCCATGAGTATTGAGGGAGCTAGCCAGTGTCATTGCAAGGTCACTCTTGATAATCTTTGAAAGGTCATGATGACTGGGGGAGGTGTTGGTCAGACTATAACAAGCAAAACTAGCCAATATATGGCAAAAGGCACAGTCCACAGAGCCAGAGAGCCCGACTTACCTTTTGGCAAAGCACCTAGGAGCTGGAAGCATGCCCAGAGAAAAAACAAAAACAAAAACAAAAACAAAACTTCCACAGCTGACAAGCAGTCCGCAAAGCAGAATGCCTAACTTGCAGCAGTGCTGGCCATGTGAGGTTCTGGATCCTGTACCTTCAGAGTAGATCTGTTCCTTGGCCTTTCTCCTCCTTCCCCTCTACTTTTGCTCCCCAGTGGCCTTCTATATCTCAGCTAAAAGATTACCCATTGCTCTGACCTTGCTCTCCCAGCTTGAAAGACTGGAACAAAAGCTCATTCCCTAATGTGCATCCACAGATATCCCTAGTATTTGGAGCCTGACTCTGTCTCTCAGCCAAGAACATGATTGATGGTAGGGGTACACACGCTCACACACTGAGGGCAGCTGTTATTCTACATGACTTTCTCGTGGGTGACCCTTGAAGGGTTAGGCATGATCCATGTGTTTGGCACAATACATGGCATTATTCTTCACATTCCCAGTGATGGGCCCATTCCTGGGTGTCTTCTCCCAGGAACCCCTGCAAGTTTGCCTGAGTCCAGCTGGGATTGCAACAGATCGTTTCTGGGGACCATAATTGCCGAGCACATGGTTTCCATTATGGCTGGTTCTGGCTCGGGGCTGGGTCTGGATTGGACTTACTTTCATTAGGTATGAGTGAGCTGACTGACCGTATGTGCGGGAGGCTGGATCTGCAGCAGTCTGGCAGGAAGCAAGGAAAGGCTCAGGTTCAATGAGCCTTCARAAATGCATGAGACAGTATCTTACAGTGAAAGGTGATCACCTTCTGGGAATATCTGGGGACTGACCTCAGGGCACTGACAGCTGAAAAGAGGCAAGATGGGACTGTCAAAACCCCCACTGGGCTAACTGCTGACACAGGGTATCTAAGTTGTCATCAGTTTTACTAGGATATGGGTACCTCTGCAAAATTGTTAACAACTTGCTTCTTGAGAAGTAGTTTTATTAATCAGCGCTTCATCTTGTAAAGCTGCAGCATTTTTTAATGAGGCAGTAGGTGCCCTGGAATAGATTCAGCAATTTGGTAAATGGGTGAATTTGGGTTGACTTTTCTTTGCATGATGGTTCCATACTATGTAGCAAACAGGGAAAGGACCAACCTTCCTTCCTTTGTATCTAACCAAAATCTAATAGCATGTTAGATGACTTCAACTATTTATGAGTTACTGAAGGCAAAACTGAGCTCCATCACTCTTCCAGGTCGAAAGTATTACCCACAAAAATCTGCCAGAGGTATTAGGGCCCTGAGTGCACTAATAGGCCTTCCCCAGGACCTTCCCCCACTCTTCCCAGGCCCCCATTTCAGCCCAGTCTGGGACTGTGGATCCCTGCCCCATGACGCTGCAGCGGTGCTGGTCTCCAGCCCCTCCACAGCCCTGCCACTGCCTGGCCAGGGCCCCCCACCCCCCCAAACCCCAACCCACAGTCAACTGCTCATCCCTGTCCCTGCAGCAGTGCCCGACACCCGGAGCTGGGGCTGCCCCAGCTGCCCCTGGCTGCCCTGCTTCCTCGTGGGGTGGTGGGACAGGCTCTGGTGGCTAGGCCTGGCCCTGCCACCACCAGAAGCCCGCCAACACTGGGGAGCCCCCAGGGAGTTCCCCAGTAAGAGGTTCTAATGGAAGAAAGGTTCCCAAATATATCAGTTCCTTAAGAAAGAAAATACAGCACAGGGTAAGAATCACTCATCCACAAAGCTAAAGTTCTAGTTTCTCTGAGCACAAGCTAAGAAAGAATTGTCTTAGACAATCAGGAAGAGAAATGACCTGAATGCTTAGGGCCATACTGCAATGATGTACCTATGAAAAAAAGGGGAAATTTTCTCCCTGGTATAAATCAGAATCCATGATTTTTTGGGAGTGATGCTTATACCAGCAGAAAATCAGCCCTTTTATAATTGTTGAGGGAAAAAAATAAGCTTACAATACTAAAAAAATAAACAAAGTATTAAGTACTTCCTTGATTTTCTAGCACTTGTAAAACTGTAACTAGAGAGAAGCAGTGAGTGATAGATCCAGCCTTACCTTTGGACTCAGGAAACCCCTTAAAAAAACACATAAAATAAAAGCATTTATAGGAAACAGATGTACTAAAGTACTTCATGTTCATATGAAAAGCAAATGGATGCAAGCAGAGCAGAGTTACGTCACTGCTAATTTAATTAATTTGTTTACAGCAACTGTTAATTGCTTTCTTTGGAATCAAGTCTAGTACATATCTGTCTTAGCTTCCCCTTGTGACATCCTAACTCTGGTTGGCCTTATTATGCAAGGTCCAACAGCTTCCTTGCTAGGCTTGCATCTTGATTACTTGTATTTGACACATCAAACAACCGCTTCTGATTCTGGTCATGACTGACATTCTCAAAAAGGCAGCCATCTCAAGTGTCCCTTCTCTCTCTAATTCTAGCAGAAATTATAAAATTTTGAGCTGATCTACCTTCAAGAAGTCAAGTCCTCCTGTGTTTTTTCTGAAACTTGGTTTCAGCCTATTCTTGTCACTTGCTGAGAATTTCCTGCACAAATTAGAGACTATCCTTCCAGCTCTAACCCTGATAATAAGCTTCCCCGTTAACACCAATAATGCAAAAAGGGAAAAGGACTATGAAGTAAATTCATCCTTAAACAGAGTATTGTTTATCGATCTCTTGAGACATTTATATTAGATTTGAGGCCCACTTCTCTCATGTCCACATACTATATTCATACTCATTTGTCAGCAAATCCAAATGGTTCTATCCTGTATCCACTTTGTACTGGTGCGGGTAAACTAAGTGAAATGAAATAAAGGTGAGTCCTTCTGTATTTGAAAATTTGAAGAGTGTGAACTTGAGCAAATATCAATGACAAGCAAATTTTACTAACATAAAATAGCTTTAGCAGTGGAGGAAGGAAAGTAAGTTCGCTATGGAAGTCATTTGTTACCTGATGTACCTATACAGGGGACTTTGAAAAGAGACTGCTTGTTTGGACTGCGTTAAACCCCTACCTCAGTGTTAGTGCTAATCTCCTCTTACGACTGTTTGCCACCCTTGATTTGTGATCTAGCTTGAAGGTTTGTTTTGCTTTTCAGTTTCATCTAAAGTAGTTGAGTTTGGTCCTTGTTAGTGAAAGGTGGTGAATGGGGGCTTGTGCACCTCCTGGCATTTACCTTGCATTGTTKCCTCCCACTGCCATTCTCAGCATAATATTGATCACCCCAGTCAGGGTGGCAGGGAAACCGGGACAAGGGTTCAGGGTTTTTTGATTTGGGTAGCTATYGGACTTTCAGATATGTTTCTGTATTGTATGGGGCAGTCAAGTTCATAGGATTGTACAGATGTGGAATTTAGCAAATACTCATGCAGGGACCAAGCATATGCTTGATATCTCCTGCTATCTTCCTCTGGCACATTTAGATTATATATTTTGACCTTCACTATACCTTTTCAATTAGCAGAAGAGATGAGGAAGTATTTTCTGGCATATTAGAAGAGCTGTGAAACACCTGTAGACCTTTCTGTGCAGCTGCGCAGTTAGCATACTTTTTCCTATGATCACAACAAATTGATGTGATATTCAAGGCAATCCCTTCCAGTCCTTTGTTCCAAGGCCAACTTGCAGCAGTAGCTTGGTTTTAAGAAAACTGCAATAAAACTCTCCCTAGAAAATTCTAGATTTCTTTCAAAATTTGATCAAGGCTTTAGGAAGTCAGAACTTCCCATAAATCAGAAATCCAAGATTTTGATCTGACAACCTGTATTGTGACAGCTAAGATGCCAGATGAGGCCAGATTAGGCAGAACAACATTTTACAGAAGACCATGTCAGAACTGCAGCTGGGCACGTTTTGAGTTGGTGTGTTCAAGTTTTTACATATAAGACTTAGCAAATCTGAACAATTCAAGGAACCAGCTTCTGAGGAAAATGATCTTTAAGAAAGATGCAATTTACTTTGCCAATGTAAAAGTCCCATTCTTGACTTGAACAAAGGTTCTCCTGCACATCCTTGTGGTTCTTTTTGTCTGGAGTGATGGTTATTTTAATTCAGACTACCCTCATGATAAGAATTGCGGATTTATAAGTTTCAGAAGAGCACTCACATAAAAAGGATAATACAGACCAAAACCTCCTGAAATAGTGACCCATTTTACAGCACTAAGCCAGGAAACCAATTATAAAACATGACAAAAGCAAAAATAATCTGACTGCAGATTCTGCTTTCTGGAAAACATTTGCTGTCCTGCAAGATACTGACCTTTCATTTAGCAAATACTTCTAATGTTCTAATCATTACAATACTTCAGGCTGGTCTGCACAGAAAATGTCTAATTCCCTATTTCGCCCAAACTTCCCATATGCCAATGACTGACAGATTTTTCCCCAGAAAGCTTTGGCACCTAAATTCTCATTGGGTTTTAAATCCCCAGATCCTGCAAGAAATATTTGGCCAGGAATAGCCTTGAATCTGCTTTCTAAAATACCAACAGCACTATAGTCACAGAGCCACATTCTTGTAGCATGAACTCCCTGGAAATCTGATCTAAGCTTATACACAGAAAATATGAAGTCAAAGGCAATTAAGCATTATCTTAAAAATAAACATAGCTCTTGGCCATCTACATCTCAGTTCCTCATTTACAGGAATAATATGGGAGACAGTATCCATGTCTCATTAATTCACAATAATATAACTGCTTGACCGGAAAAAGGGGTAGCAACTGTGACAGGCAGAATCGCTTCTAAAACAGGTTGCAGAAGTGAAATTAGTTGGCACTGACTCCTAGAAATTTTTGAGGATAGAGATAAAAAATATTTTAAGTCATCCATGACTTACATGTTCTGATAAGAAGATACAGATGTAATGTGGTTATCTAATGAAGAACTGTTTACAAACTGTCAGGATTTACCTAAAGACTTCACCAAAAGCTGCAGGAAATTGTATCAACTTCCCCAGGACCAAAATATCATCCCTTTGTCTCCTATTACTTAACAAAATCAGCACATGTCCCAGAGGATCCTACCTGCTTGGAGCTTGTCCTTACTACCTCAGGAAGTAAATTGCATGGGAGAAGTAAAGTTAACTGAATTAAGATGGCGGAACTGATCTGCTCCTCCATCTCATATTTCTGCAACTCTACTGCAGTCTGTCTCATTACAGCAGAAAAGAAAACTCAGCATTTTGATGAGGCTATGTACTGAATCACAAAGACATAGTGATTTAAAGATTTTTTTATTGTATTGCACAAAATATCTATGCAATCCATGTAGGTACTGTATTAATGATCCACATTTCCCGAAACATTGGCTGTTGCAGCACGCATCAAGCATTGTGAATAACCAGTGCCTTCTTCAAAAATTCAAATAATCAGTTGCAAGTTTAAGCATGTGTGGCAATAAATGAAGAAAAAAGCTAGGAGTATCAATACATATTTCTTTTCAAACGCACAATTATACAACTTTCAGAATAGCACCAATATTGTCAAGCAACTATTTCAATGATACTGTATGTGTAGGCTCTGCAGTAACAAGCCAAGATAAACACAAAAAAATATATTTCAACTTTTAAAATAATTTAACCATAATATCTTGCACGTGTTAGTTGTTTACAACATATGATTTCATATACAATATCAGGCCTGAAGTCTCAATTTGTTTAAATTTGTGCATGCTCATTTAAAGCAGCTGAGACTCTGGACCACATGTTCAAGCTGAAAAAGCCTTCAAATTGTTCACATCTGAACAGAGAGCAGTAGAAAACAGAGGAAATAGTTATAGTGAAGGTACAACAGAAATGGTACTATGAAAATGAAGAAAAACACAATCAAACTCCCAAACATAAGGTTCTAGAAARAGGCCTACATGTAAAGTGATGTTGCAATAATTTATAAAGGTGAAGAATTAATATCAGTCTCCTTACTGACACTTACAGATTCTCAAATATTCAGAAGCTTGTAGAAGTGAACTAACCAAATGTCACAATCAGTATCATCCTYAAACTGTATTTCTTAAGTTTCTGATTGTTAATACTGGTACTTAAAACATTTTATATTTGCGGAAAACTGTTATTAAAATTTACCCTCCTGCTATGAGAATTTACTGTAATAAAAATCATGAAAAACAATAGATAAAAAAATAGTTTAAGAACATTTTTAGAAAACCCGAACAACTGCAAATACAGCTGATTTTTAAGTGTCTCTACTCTTGAGTTGTGTTTTTTTGTTTTACATGAATGCCTTAAAGAAGCAAGAAGTACCAGTTCTAAGATTTATTTTTGTCCATTACATTGAGGACCTCATCCAAAAGTGAAGGTCCCAAGTCAAGTTGTAACGAAAGAAGAGAGCCTGCAAGATCTGAAAGAGATTCTTCTGACTTAGTCTCTGTCTTGGTTAGTTCACATGAAAGTTGACTGTCATCAAATAAATCAACTGTTTGCCAATCAGTGCACCGTTCGGAAAGGCTGGATGAGTGACTGTCTCTACCAYTGGTAAAATGCGATGAAGAACCGTTTTGCTCCCATATATCATCTTTGTATATTTCTTCATCCTCCAACTGTTTACTTTTCTCCTGCAATTTTTCTTCCATTACTGGCTCACAGCTAAGCCTAGGATTTCTGGATGGCCTGATGGATTCTTGCTTTGAATTAAATGTCACTGGTGACAATAAGGGCAACATAAGGGCTTGAGAACCCCCAATGGCAGGAAGGGAAATGGCATTTTTGAGCACTGGTGATGGAGTTTCTGTAAACATGGATTCAGAAGTGCTGTTTGCCCTTAGGAATTCACTGTGGCCACCAGACTGGCTAACTCTGGTTTCTCCTTCATTTCCAGGCAAGAGCTCATAGTTTCCCTGCAAAAAGGAGATGTCCCCAAAAACATCATGTTGCCCTTCTTTTCCAATGTGTATGGTGTGACGAAAATCTCCAAGTGGTGGACTGATCATATCAGGAGACAAGATGTCCCTTAGTTTGAATTTCTTCCCTTTCTTATTGTTAGCAGCTTTCAAATAGATGGGTGTCTTGGCTGGCATCTTGTTTGTAGATTCTGAGAGGGCGAGTTAACAAAAAAAAAAAATGGAAAAGCTTCTTACAAAGTTAGTTATTCTCAGGAGACCTTGAGTGTTATCTGAGTTACATCATCATCTTCGACAACTCTCATATATGAAGTTCCTTCCTTCTGAGACAGAAAACTCTCAGATATGCGAAGGTGAAAGTCTCTCACTGCAGATCTTTCTAAGGTGGAGCACAAGTTCCAGGTCAGTTAGCAACCACGTATCCTACTACATCCAGAACCTCAGAAAACCTGCATGGGATACAAAACCAGGATCGGAAGAGCTTATTTTTGACGGTTAGTTCAGTCTTCTTTTCACAAAAAAAAAAAAAAAAAAAAAAAAAAAAAAAAATTAATGGTACTGACAGTTCCAGCCTGCAGATTAGCTTTATGATATTGCTTCCCTTCATTAGGCAGGATAAAAGGGTATAGATTAACAAGGGCTAGCTAACCTTTCCCTGACTTCGTAGGTTTTTTTTTTTTTTTTTTTTTAAGTCAGAGTTTCTTAGACATGGTTGCTGAGCATGGTTTGTTTGATAAACATCACTATCTTAATCTTTCTTCTCATTATTCTGGCATTCCAAATGCTGACCTTCAAGAGCACATGCAGACACACATTTATAACATGAGGACTCAACCACATTAAGCTGTTGGATAGTCCCAGAAAGCTTCATAGAGTCACACAGGCAAAGTTTTTTGAAATGGAGAAGACCACCTTGGATTGGAGAACTTCAAATGCCCCCATTTAGTGCTGGAACTCTCACAAGCTGTCACCAATGATGCTTCTGAAAAACGTGCCCATTTCAAAGGATAATTTTAGGCACTTACAGTTCTGCTTGTCCATATCTCTAAAATTAATTGGAAAAGTCCAAATGCAGGTGTTTTCTGAAGAGACTGATTGTTATGACTATCGTCTTTAGACTATGGGAATTCTTCATAGCAGTGATTACACACTGTAGCTCACAAATACCTGTTAGGCCATGAGGCCATGGTGACTCAAAGTTGGTCTGTGCAATCAAATGAAACAGTATTTTCAAACCAACAGCCTCCCTGTTAGAATCTGGTCTCTGAAAAGGCTGATAGACTGTCAGCCCTGTAGTCTGTTTTGTTGGGCCAAAAGCTTATGGTAAAGCATTTTTTATTAATGCTTTATTGGTGTATTTCTTTCTTACAGTACCAATTCTTGACTCCTGAGCAATGCCAGAACAAATGCATTTTTCTCCTGGACATCTTTGTACTTTTCCCCACCCAACCTACAGAGCACCAGAGTGTGAATGTGTTTCTGCTGTAGGCTTAGTGGTCATTCCTTCTCACCAGGATACTCACCCCCAAATCCCTCACCCTCTATCCTCTTCCATCCTCATTCTGTAAAGAAGCTTGCAGTTTCTGCACAGAAAGGACTATTATGTGGAATAAGTGAAGGAATAACAAAGTGCTGCTCCTGCTGCCTTAAGCCCAACAAGGATGACCAGTTTCAAAAATTTGTACAGTATGGATACACAGCCAGATTGTCAAAGAGTATTTAGGCATTTTCACAAATCCATTAACCTAACTGAGCAATTAGTTCCTACAGTAGGGTGCTTGACTGTGCATCACAAGGGAACTGGGAATCCAGCCAGGTTAATATTCTTTTTTGATTCCCACAAGGTATCTACTGAACTTCAGATACCATTGAAAATCCCTCCCCCAAACACCTCACCAAAAAGCACAACAGATATAAACAGATGAGAGCTCTCATACAAAATAAGCTTGATATTCTATAAATGAGGACATTTATACTTTCAAGCTCAATTTTGATAATACAACCACTTGCATTAATCAGTTAACAGCGCTTCAAAGATTGCTCCTCCATAACAAAATGCTAATTCATTAGGATCTACAGAATACTAGGAGATTTACATTACATACCAAAACTTCATTGACTGAACTCCATCTTAGTACTGTCAGATTCTCTGGGAGCTTCTGAATGAAGTCTCTCCTTGTGCCACAGATCATGGGAACAGAACTAATTAGTCAGTTTAGTTACCTTGTGGATTCCAACTGAAAAATTCACTGCATTGTTTTAACTTCCTCCTCCCCCCCCTTCCACAGCTTATCATTTTAACCTYGTAACCCATTCAGCTAAACAAAACGTTCTCAATTCTAAAGAGAATTCTATTCTTAGTGAACAAAGCTGAATGGTGAGGTTGTTTTATGTTTATCTAGCGAATTCAGCTCTAACCCAATTCCCAGGAATAACAGACAGAATTCCCTCTGGTTCCAGCTCTTCATTCTTTCAGATTTTTTGATCTGTGGAATGAATGGCAACGCAGTGCCAATGTGGTCCAAAGTCAAGCCTATTGGCTGCTAGTTTAAAAATAAAAGACAAATCCTAGTTCATTCAAACTTTCATGGGTTCTATCAGTTWGGATTTGCAAAGGCCATTATCACCAAGCTGCACAAGGAGATTTCAAACAAAGATACACAATGAAATACACCTGAACTTCAAGAAATACTAAAATTAACTATCAATCAACCTTCGTTACAAATAATGCATTTTGACACACAGAAGAGGACTATATTTTATTAAACTTATTGCTTGCTGGGGAAAAAAAATACAAAAAAATTAGAACAAGAAACCGGGGCATCCAGAGCTCCTTCAGGTCTTGCACTATGAGAGCGCCCCAGTAAGGGGCAGTGTAAAACCACACCACCTCCGAGGCTGCTGCAGGAGGCTGCTGCCAGGAATTCCAGTCCCTCCCTATACAGCAGGCACTGCAGTTGTGCAAGAGCAGGCATTGCCTTCTGCTTGGCCAGTGCAAAAAAGGCTTTACATCTCAAGAGGAGAACATTCAAAGTTATATGCGTATGGCAAGCATTGCTTGCTCAGCTAAAATCAAAGGCTACCCTTGCTACACATTTCATTAACCACTCTACTGAAAATCTCCAAATTACCCCTTGTAAGTAAAAGATAAGGGTTCCCTCTTCAACAGGCAGGCTTTTAATGCACAGCATGACACAGAGTTCAGAGCAACTATACTTCATTTCTGCATACCTGCCCTCTTTGGCAACTATTACCTAAAAGAATACAAATTTTAAACCATTCTGAACAGCTGAAATATAATATTCATCTGGAAATATTCACTTATCCTAAAATACTGTTATTACTCACATTTAATTTACAATTAAATGAGGACGAACCTATGCCTATATATAAAGTAATTTTAAAAAATAAAGACTTTGGTAAATGCAGAAGGCTTAACAAGACCATGTCTCCCATTCAACTCCTCCAATCCCCTCAAAAATTAGTCCAGAAGTTCTCACAACATCCTTACACACTCCCTGCATTCAGTAATATGTGATGAATGACCAGCACACCCTGGTTATGAGATTACTCTTCAGTCTTGATCCCATGCTCCACTGTAGTGTTCACCTGGTCTGAAAAGTAGACCTTTTTCTAATCTTACCATTGAAAGAATCTGTTTTGACTAAATTCAACTCAGTTCTATAACTAAGAGAATGCATAGCCAAACTGAAAAGCTGAATGAGAAATCATTAAAAAACCAAATGCCTAGCCAAAAAATCCACAGTCCAAGACTGCCAACCTGCAGTGGAAGACCTTCATTTAAGAAAAAAAAAAACAATGTGAAAGAATTTTCTTCCASTTTAAGAGATACCCCTCTCCTACCAAGATCTGAGTAGGAGCCAGGCCAGAGAAACTTCAGCCCAGTGAAGATTAAAGATTTAGTTCGCCTGTAACTCCTGCTCATTTTTATTCCTATTACTTCACACTCTTATATAAATGTTCTGCTTGGTAACCTARACTAACATTTTCAGAGGCACTTTTCAATCTGGCTTGTGAACCTTCTGTCCACTCGTCAATCATTCCCTTACATGCAGCTCAAAGTTTTCAATGGGTTCCTCAGTTTATTCTAGTCAGTTTTAAAAAGACAGCCAATATCCCAACAGCTAAGCTTACAAGGCCAGAGACAAGTAAGGGTCAAGGTGCAAAACTGTAATTGTGCACAACTCCCAAAGGCTTAGATCCTTAAGCAGTGTCTTAGGCAAACACATGATAGAAATAACATGCCATTTCCAACAGAGCAGAAAGCAGAAGCAATCTGCACACTCTGGGAAGCCTATGGGCTTTCCACAGGACAATCTCTTGTGATGGTTTAGCCTTAGATATTATTGGCTAGAGACACTGAAACTTAACAGAAAACCATCCCAAAGCATTATAAAAAAAAGTGAATTACCTTGTAGAGCAGGTCACTAGAAGAAGACAGAGTCTATATATACTTATGCACCCAAAGCAGAAGAGACTACCCACTGAAAGACAGAGGCAGACTACTTAGTACGCTTGTACAACTTTTTCACCTGATGAAATGTCTGCAAGCATAGGAGAATTAGGCTTTGGGGGGCTCATTTTGGTTTTTTTTTAGCTACCAGTAGCTTTCACCAGCCATAACTGTTAAGAATCTGTGAAAACTGATATTCATACTATGTCTGAAACAACACCAGTGCAAACCATGGCTTATTCTTTTCAGACCAAGGGCTAAGATAAGACAAACTCTCAGTATATCTAAGTCCTCAGATACAAGATAAGCAACAGAGCCTGTGCCATTGAGGTTACCACTCATGCTCCTATGGATGCAGATGTCCCTATCAGCTGGCAGCCCCTGAAATAGGAAACCGCAGGTCTGTCCACTTCTCGACTAGGCCATCAGTGAGCCTCTACTTATATAAGCACCAGCTTCTGAGTAGTTTTAACCAAATCAGGTGGCAACACTTCTCCTTCCAACTTGTTCATCTAAACTTACCTTGTTTATAAAAGGCCTAGCCTTTTAATTAATCTGTATTAAAGTCAGTCTTCCTGACTGGATTAAAATCCTTTGCCCCATTGTTTCCCCCTCCTTCAAAGAATTTGCACCTTTCTGATTAAAGCTACAGATGTAATTACTTTATAAAATAATCAGGCTAATTCACACTTAAGTTCAACTGATCTTCTCAAACCACACTCGACCTAGTTTCCTAGATCAAATCTAACTTTTTACCCCACTGTCCCTTACATATATAGAAAATGAAGGGGGGGGGGGTTTAAAAAAACACCACAGTACTTCCCAGAGCTATAGAAACACAGGGCAAGAGGGGACCCCAAGATGCACTTCATTCAATGCTCCCTCTTCCTGCAAAGGCCTAAATGGTCTTCTGCTAGTCCTGGCAGAAGTCTGCCTGCCCTCCTTTTAAAATCCCCTACAAGTGCAGACCATCCAGGTTAATCCACTCTACATAGGCTAGTCCTCAGGGAAAACACAGCCAATGTCTCCCCTACTCCAACTTGTGACCTAATGAATGCAATTCTTTTATACATTCTACATCTCCTTTCACACTTCTCTTCTCCAGACTAAACCACCCAAATGTTTCAATCTTTCAACACAGGTCATTCTTTCTTGAACACAGATCCCTTCCCCCAGCTCCCTTTTCTGGTCTCCCTCCTCTTGGCTCACATCTTTCTTTAAGTGTGCCCAAAAGCAGACACAGTACTTGAGCTGAGATCTCAACTTCTCTCTTAACAGCATATCTGCATTTTTCTCCTAGCAGCACMGCATTGTGCTGGCTTATGTTTACTTTGTGGTTTGCTAAAAAACTTAACTCTTTTCCAGAAGAACTGCCGTCTAGCCAGTTATTCTGCATCTTGTTCTTGACTACTGCCACTTCAGAGAAGCCTTGGCACTTGTTGCACTGTGTTCTGCTCATTACAGTGTTTTCAGTTTGTCAGTATCATTTTGAATTTTAATCTTGTTTTCTATAGCATATGGATTTAGCATCATCTTCAGATGTAAGAGCATACATTCAAATCATTCATGAAAATATTGCACAATAACAGAGATGGAAGATAGCCCTGCAAAATTCCACTTGATCCATCTTTCCAGACTGATAGTGATTAAATACTCCAAGCTACTACTTGAAGTAGTTTGAATTCTTGAGAACAACTGCTCATGGGTAAGGAATAGGGGGAGGAAGGGAACATGAATACGCTCCATAATACAGATCTATTAATGAATGACAAGGAAGGTTTGTAAGACTTCAGCTATAGGAGCACTAGCTGGGGAGAAAAAACAAACAAACAGAAGACTTGATTCATTATCAGGTATATTTCCCTTTCACTTTCCCTTCCAAGGATATGAAAATTATATGAGGATACATTTTCATTTCCCTTGCTAAAAAACACTTTGCCCCACATAAATCATAAAAATAAATACACCAGCTATGAGCAGTCCATCTGAAGAAGTGTTAATTGTCATTAAATGTGAGCACAGATAGGGTCAGACTGTATGTAGTGTCTTTCCCTCCAGGTATCTTCCATTTCTCCAACACCCTCCTTTTTTTCCTCCATAAATCTTAGGTTTATGGATGAGAAAAACTCAAGTTGCTGAAATGATTTTCAGTTATTGACTGTTTTAAATCTTGCAACCTTTCCCTCCCAATATCCTTTCAAATGGATCAAAACGGAGTAAACAATGTTAACCAGGTAACACCTTCAAGATTACACCATTAAACTACTTACACATTTCATTGAAATGAATGAGGCATTTCACATATTTAGGAGCTTTTATTTTAGCCTCTAGGAAGAAGAAATAATGGAAAACCAACCTGATTTGAAATAACTGTTTTCACAGTTCACTGTGCCCTGCAAAATGCTGTACCAGCACAGCTGGAAGGGGCTGCTGAAGGTATGACTGTCAAATTTGAGTAACTGGTACCAGCCTCCAGTTAATTTTTCTATGTCTGTCTGTGAGATTAAAAATGCCCTTTATCACCCAGTAACCTTCATCGCTATTAAGGTACTTGAATACTAACCAAATCATTTCTCAGACTTTTTTTTTGACCGATATGAACAGAGGGGTTCCTCAGTTCAGGGGGCAGGCTGGTTTTAAACCTTCAAATACATCTCTTGCTCTCTCTCCTTTGATCTCCAGTTTTCCAACATCCTTTTCAGAGCAGATTAGAACTAGTGACAACATTCTGATATCATTCTCCTGAACAGCATATACAAATATAAAAATCACTTCTTTCTTCCCATCTTTGCTGCCTTGTTTATAAAGATCATATCAATGCTTTTTCCCCACCATTTTAAGTAGGAATTTTCCCATACTTACAGGGTTTGCTCATAGCGTTGTATCACAAGCCCTTTAAGAGTTCTTGTCAGGTGTAATATAAACCAGTTCACTAAGCAGAATAAGCTATATTGGCAAAACTAGAAATCTGTTAGCACAGCCACTCATTGGTCCAGAGTGGGTGTCCCCATCCTCTCTCTCCAGGATGGCGATACACAATATACCCATCGCATCAACTATACTGCCAGCACAGCCAAGGGTAGTACTCATATTACACTGCTTGTCCAGTAAGACACTATTCCATAGAAAACACTGTGGCTTTCCAAGCTATCTTTCTCCAGTACATGAGTATGGTTTATTTTCTTTATAACAAAATACAGGGCTATACCTCAGAAAGAGAAAATATTTTCTTTGACTGTGTTCACACTATCAATCTGTCAATTATTTGAGATTTCTCCATCTTCCTCCTCAATAGACTACCTCAGCAATCTCCATCTCCTGAAAATTTGTACCGCAGTGATTTTACATTTACATGCAGGTTGCTCATCAAAATACTACACAGCACTGGACTGACAAAAAGACCCCTGCATTATTTCACTGAAATTCGTCCCTCTTTGATGCTGACTTCCCTCTGACATTTTCTTTGAGATTCTTAATCTGTTTAATGTGTGCCTTGTTGACACTGCAAAGGAGTAATGTTTTAAAAATTTGGCTGTCAGCCAATATTAAGTCAAATGCCTTAGAGAGTCATTTTTTACAGTTGTGCTTTTGACTGTTAATCAGAATATCTTAATTGCCAGGTTTTTCATTAGGCTTTTTTTTTTCCACCTTCCAATAGGTTTTGGTCACAGTTTGCTTTCAGCTTTGAGAAGTTAGCATCTTTTCTAGAATAATAAAACTCCCCCCCCTTTTTTTTCTTCTCCAGAGACAGGCATTTAATGAGGAGTTCACTGTATTCAGTTCAACTCCATGGTCAGAAACAGGCCCCTCTTATTGCCTTCTTCTTAGCTTTGTTGGCTCATACATTCATACACATGGATTTAATACCCCATAGTTCAGTTTTATCATTGGCTTTCAAAAAAACTGGATGAGTGCAAGAGAGTGCAGATGCAGGCATAGGTATGAACACTTCCACCACGTCAGTGCAAAGCCTAGTACCTTAATGCACACAGCCTGTGAAGGTGAGGTCATACTAAGTCAGCCAGATTGTGCACTAAAGCACAGGCACACATTTCCTCCTACAAAGCCATCAGACCAGAGGAGCAAACAGCTGGGGACTATAAACTCATAAGCCACAAGACAGAGAGGCTTAAAAACTTGCCCATCAGTTCTCTTCGGCCAATGAAAACCCATTGTGAAATGGGACTAAAAAAAACCTACAACCCAAGTCCATGTGCCACCTAAAGGATTGGGTAACTGCTCTGGCTGAAATCCCACCTGCAGAGGGAGACGAAAGGATTAGTTTCAGCCAGAGCAGCTCCCTGATGCAACTCAAGACTTGTCTGCTTAAGTGCTGGTACTGGCATACAGAAGAATTTGGAAACATGTGGATTGAGGCAGGCAGCACTGCCCCTTTTGATGTCAACCAGCACTGATAGCTGGTTAAATGGATTATGAATCCACACCCTTTGTAATTCTGAGCAGGTGAGCATAGATGGCTGCTTCTTTTGAGACAGAGGGTGTAGTTCCCCTACCAAGCTCTCTTCTCAAAGCTGATTTAAAAGTTCCCACCCCAGAGCCTGGCGCTCCTGGCTGGCTGCTCCTGGTTGTGCACTGCCATTCCCCGTACCCTCCGTGTGCCAGCACACCTGCAAACAGGGCATGGCAGCAACTCTCCCCCTGACTCAGTTTACAGTAAAAGCTTCYAGACTGCTGCAGTGTGGACTGGTGGTAAAGTTTCAAGACAGAGTTAAAGCCCACCTAACTGCTGCTTTCAGAAGGGCTTTCTCCTCCCGCCACCCATGTGGGCACCTTTGACCCCTTAATAAGCCAGTTTAACTCACTAAACTGGATGAGAACTAACTAGGAAAGGGCTGTAGAGTCACATGGCTAGGAGTGGGACTGCTCTTTTTGGCTGCAACAAGTCATTTGAACAGCTCAGCTGTCTGGTGAAACATCACGCTTATGGAGTGAGGAGTTCTGGCAGAGGGAGGGGCAATTCTTAAACCAACTCTTCTGCAAGATAAAATGTCCATGGAATTACACCCAGATTTCATTTGCTTCTGATTCAAAACTGGCTTGGTAACTCCACCAGCTTCTGCCTTAGGGTTCCAAAGGCTGCTATCATGTCAAAATGAAGTTTTTCCAGCTGTAGTTAAAAGTTTATTATCATTAAATTTTTTAAAGATGCCTAGTTTAACTTTTCCTTAATTGGTAGCTCCTGATAAAAGGCAATTGGAAATAAAAGCATCTTGCAAGACCTCACCCCCACCCTAGTCTCTACCCTCCTCCAATTCTCAAATACCCTTCATCTCTAAGTCAAGTATTTTTTATCATCTCCTTGAAACACACAAGTGAGACAGACATATTGTAGCCACCAATGCTGCTATTATTCAACTATAAGTGCTTCACTTCAAATAATATTTACCATCCTGAAATGTCTGATAAAATGATTTTAACCAAACTTGAAGGCCAGAGGGCTCTCTCTGTGCAAATGCTAACAGCAAAGTAGAGGTACAAAGCTACAGAAAAATATGAATTTGCACAGGGCTTATTTGATTTATTACATAGGAAAGGATGAATCCTCTGCTCTGTTGCAGTTCTTCTGCTTCATTCAAAGAGCTGAATGGTCATCAAGATGAGATCAAAGAGCATGGGGTTGGGGTAGCTGGAAGGTAGGAAAGTCTGCAATGGATTACAAACTCTTCACTGAATTTCTTTTTTGGCCCAACTCGTGCCGTTAAGGAATGGGGATGAAATCATGGGGTAGATAAGACTTTTAAAAATTGGTTATTCATGTATAAGTCAATGTAGGTTGTTAATACAATTAAAGTAATTGTTTCTGTTTTATCACCTTGATATGACGTAGAAAGGAATCAAATGGAAATTACTTCCTCACAGTGAGTTTATCCTATACTCCTAGCAGAACAGCTCCACTGTGTGAGGGTACCATACGATCAGAGGGAAGAAACTGGAGGAACAAGTGACAACTGGAAGACATGTCATATTCTGGCTCTGCTCTGCAGCATGTCAGCGACATGTGGGCCTCGCCTCTGGCTGACGGGAACACATCATGATGCTGGACAGCAGATCAGCGTTTGCCACTTCCTCCTGACATCCCTTTGTGACAGAAGCTCAGTTCTATTAACTTGAGTTGCCTCTACTAAACTAATCCTTTTTTTCCCCCCCTCGAATATATCAAATAGTATTGGAGTGCATGCATTCTGTATGCAAACTGTTATATTTCACACACTGCTCTTAAAACCAGGCAGAGCTGATGAGTCTAATTTGAAAGGAATATTCTCAGCACTTGTATTTTCTATGTTTGGAAGTGCTACAGAGGTGTACTGTCAGAATATTCAGAGTGGCACAGAGGCAGTTAAGTGCTAAAACTAGTTTACTGATTAGCAGCTGATATTTCTTTCAAACTCTAAAAAACAGGTATTTAAACTGTCTGAAATACTGCTGTCTCAGATCCCACTGAACCTACCTTCTCTATACTCTGAGTTTTACTTCAGCCAGTGCTTAGCACCTATCTTCCCATTACTGCAGCCACATTTCAGAAGAGAAGTACAGATCTACAACACAGCTTACGCCAAAATGGCATACAAGATGACAACATCTGTGTATAGCGAGGACTGGACTTCTAGCTTGCATGTGCAGGCAGTTTGACAGAATAATTAAATGGGTCAGGGAAACATGCTTATCCAATGAACCCAAGCAAACCTAATGTACTGCAAGTCAAGTCCTGTCCTTTGCAGCTTTCTGGAAAAGCATTTTGCACACGTTACTTGTTCTCTCTGCACTCTGCAGGGGCTCCTGCTCAGGATTTGGCTTTGAGACTGCAAGAGAACATAAATCCCTGTGTTTAAAGGTCAGTATTTCAAAGTGCTCCAAAATGCACATTTTGTCTTTAGAAGTAATGTCCAGGGAAAGAGTATTGGCGGCAAAAAGAAAACTTCTAGTAGGCAGTCACTTTAGGGTAATGTAATCATGACTCATGCTCCTCACCCATTTCCTGACTAGGGCTGTGCATGATCAAAAGAAAACCAGCCGCAGTAATGCTGCTGCTTGTTAATGTTAGCTAGCCTGGGAGGATTACAGACTACCAGAAAACAAACTCATTGTGGAGTATCCTATTTAAAGGCTGGCATAAATTGACACTGACAAATGCAGCGTTGTAATATCTACGCAACCAAAACAGCAACTTGCCTTTGTTGCAAGTAACAAATTACAACTTTTTTTTACAATGAGTTCTCCTATCTAAACAAAGCTGAGGATTCATTCCTCTGGCACACCTTAAAGCATGGTAAATCCTTGGTTAGTCTCTAAGGAAATGCAAGCTACATGGCCCCTTTCAAAAGGATCACAACAGACAGACTGCTAGAAAACAACCAGCACCTCCCCAGAAAGGCTGTAAATGAACACACACACACACACACACACACACACACACCCAAAGCATGAGCAGGGCGTAAGTGGCTTTCACCTTTTGAGCAATTTCTGTCAACGTACAATCCTGTTGAGCAGCGTGAAAGCGAAGCATGCATTTAATGATGCAAATTGGAGTTGTATAAAGAGTTCTTCAGTGGAAAACAGACGTCAGATCCTTGAGACCTTGGTCACATTTAATTTGTTCCAAAACCCACATTAATGAAAAACCAAAAATTAATCAGATATTTCTACAGAAACTAGGCTAGTCTTTAGGTAACACAGAAGACAACACCCAACTGCACATCTCTGCAGCCCTCCTAGGTCAAATAGGGATGAATTGACTCTCTTCCCTTCCTCCCTCCTCCCTCAGAAGCAGAGCCCTGCATCTGCAGCTGCCTTTCACTCCCCTTTACAAATGCCAACTGCTAAACATACATCCCAGCACCAGTCACCGTGTTCCTTATGTCACTTCAGACAAGGGATATATCAAAGGGGAGAAAAAGCCTCAAATTGAGCATTACGTATACAATCCATGGCCAAAAACACTGCTCATAGACTTAAGATTTATCAGCAATGGCACTCCTCTTCCAGGACGCTGAAAAGACCTTTACCAGGTTTCTGAGAGCCAAATCCCACCTGAATTACATACACAACAACCTGGCTTTTTAGTAATGCCTCGGCTTGCCTATTACAAGTATCAGACAAATATCAGACTCCACAAGTACTCCACAGATATCAGACTCCGACAAATATCAGACTCCATGTGATGTAGAGTACTGTGGGGAGAGGCAGGAGAAACAATCAAGACAAAAGTTATTTTAGGCCTGGCTAAATGAATACCAGCTGAATATACTAATACTTTATCTAGGTTGCACTTACTACTTCAGAGTTGAGACAAGCCAATTCTGTAACACAGCATACATAGCGAGGCCTTGAAGTGCATTTTGATGCTTGCTCCTAGACTGTTACAACTCTGCTTGGTCATCATATGCCTTATTTATACAACTGTAACAGCACAGAAACAAGGTGCAGAAATCCCTTTGGGCATGGATGCACCTCTCTCTTGATGCAAGCATGAGCTGTTACCACATGCTGCGAGTAATCCATGTACCGATTCATATACCTGGCATGGAAGGTAGTGGTGTGTAGACCAACAACATAATTCCGGGACTTACTTTACTATGTAAAGGACATGTTTATTTACTTAATCCTGTAATAAGTAGGAAAGATGAACTTCTGCCCTTACTGAAGGCTATTTAAAGCAGATTTTTAATTGTCATTAAAAAGCCCTTGCCATTAGAAAGTCAGAGAGGAGCAATGTGTTCCTTAGTATGGTTTACTGTCCATCAGAAATATAAGAAAATGTGACAGATTGTAGGGTCCAGGACATCCACCCACAGCACTGACAAAAAACTCTCCTCAAACACTAGAGAAAAAACCCTCAGAAAACAAAACTAATGGTAAAGATGGTCAGAATCCAAGCCATAGCAGTAAATGGCCAGATAGTCCTGATCTCCTTAGTGCGGACAAATCATTTTGAGTAGAAGTTGAGGTCAGTTTCTCCGCCCTGAGTGCAAACACAAACCATTTCCAGTCAAAATATTCCCCATGTTAATACTGTAACAGTGCAACAGGATTGCATTAACTTAAGGCACAGTGTGGCACTCTCTTCTCCTTTGCAAAAGTCTGTACTGTTTCCCTTAACAGACAAAGCCTCTGCAGAAACACAGGGAACCTACACACTTTAGCTCCCTCAATGACAAAAGAGCAGATGGCTAACAGAGACGGCATGCTGAAGAAATTCAAGACAAGGGAACTTGCATCTGACAGGGGCACCAACATCTCAGTGCTGCTGCTTCAGTACTGTTAAGAAGAAATTTATGAACACAATAGGGACCATTCCACAGAGTCATGGGGAGGAACAGAAGTATCATCATCAAAATACTGAGCATGTCTTTTGCTGGGTCTGTGTTTCAAAGTTACTTCAAGAAGGAAGGTGATGTTACAAAGCTGGTATTCTTCCTTCTCCTGTGTACTTGGGTACTACCTGAACCTGCCACAAGTATTTTCCTTTTGGCTGCAGAAACAGTGGGGCAGCATACTTAGGCTCTGATCTATATTGGAGGAAATTGTTAAATTGTTCACCAACAGCTACGTAGGTCCATGGTAGAAATAGTTCATCAACACCCCTATTACCATAATTCTGTGCTTCTTAAATTATACCACATTTGTGAATATTATTGTTTTGTTAGTCTATGGAACAGTATTCCCCTAAAACAAGAAAGAAAATACATACACATATCCACTCATCCTCCAACATGGAGCTTTTAATCTAAGGAAGGATTTGAACCCAAAAGTGAGAGGAAGATGGCAGATCACTATGATCCCTTTGCTGTTCATGTTCTGTTTGTTTCTTTCATAATGACTCCTCTACCATCRCTATACGTTTTTTTTCTCCTCTGTAAAGATAAACTTTGCAAAACGCTCTGTAGGCAGCATTTATTTTTAAAGGTAGCTATAAAGATCAGTAATTTCTTCATATTATGAGAAAGTATACTTTTGCAAGTCATTGTATGGCCTCACAGTTATTCAGAGCCTATCTAATGGCATACATGACCTCTGAGTGAGTTCACAGTTATACAACTCTCCATATTTAGAACCCACTGAAGCTTTGGGGAAAACCATGATTTTTTTTTTTTTTTTTTTTTGCTTAAATTCTCTCAGAACCTACTAAATACAGGTTGTCCTACAACAATTCAAGTTAAGTAGATCTGCTCCCTTGAAACAAAAATCCTGCCACTGATGTTGCTGCTGAACTCTCACCATTCATGAAAATCCATTCACTCCAGAAAAACAGAAGTGGAAGGCAGATACTAGGTAGCATGGCAAGAGACTCTGTACTGCAAAGGCCTAAACAACAATGAAGAAAAAAAAATCTGCATCCAATCAGTAAATCAAAACTCTCTAAATTCAACATATTAGCAGCCTGCAGTAAAAAGGTTAACTTTTAATAGTCACTAGGTTGCAAGGTTAGTCACCACGGACAGGACTAGGAAAGCTCACACCTCCAAAGCTATTGTTTCAGGCGGTCTGGAACAAGGCAGGCACTAGCACCCAGGCTGCCAACACAGGCTGAAAGAGCCCATCTTCTTAAAGTGAGATCTCGAGGGTAAAAACAAAAATATTGTGAATACCTGAAAATCCAGAGAGACTCTTAAACTGCCTGACATTTTGGCCATTACATTCTCACTGATCTGACTTATTACGCAATAGTATGAATTAAGTGCTGTTTTAGTATTTGATAAAACCTAATTAACAGTGAAATTCCCTTCATACCTCTTGCTATTTACCTCTCTCAGGTTGGAGAAAATATGGAAAATTTTCTCATACATTTTTCCACACACTGAAATATTTTGTTGGACTTCCTGTTGAAATCCTGTCATTTACTAGTCACTTGGAAATGGCCATTTGCTCCTTGGTCAAACTTAGCGTTCATGTCCTCAGCCGAGTGCAAGGAAGTTTACCAAGGTAGCAAAYGTCTTAATACACATGGTGTGTTGGGAAAGGAACAGCTCCCCACCCCAGGAAGCACAATGAGCTCCTAAGTTCATCTGTTTTGGTATTACCTTTCACTAATCAAATAGAAGAAAAAAGAATGAAACACTTAATGTTTYGAAATACTGTAGCTGTAGTACATCTACTGATGACACTTTTTTTGATACGGCTAAGAACAACTTCAAGACACTTGGTCCAGTTCTTGTCTCTCTTGGCTAGCAGTAATTAAATAAGTATAATTACTGGAGGGTATAACTGCTGTAAATCAAATCAGAATCAGGACTCTTGTTTTCCTAAATAGATAAGAAAGCAAACTGATACAACTGCAATGCAAGAATTATAGCTTTTTGTAACATCCAATGTACACAGCTCCTCTTCTGCCCAGTGCATCTACTCAAAGACAAAAGAACATTTTTGTCACAGGATCTCAGACTAGATCAATTATGACTTATCACACCAGCTTATTACGGCTGATTTCACAGGAGTTTCTCCTCATTTGTACACAGTACAGGGTAATGTTACTGCAAGTCAGACTGACTGAAGATGTTACAAACAGAAGTTCTGGCGTTTGCTTCTACTATGGATGTTATGATTCATGTGGGCCCTCGGCTCACCAAAAGACCCTTCAACTTGCATTCCCAGTGCATGCTCTTACACTCTTTGTCTTCAATTCATCCATTTTAGTTGGGGAATTACTCTAAAATGACCTACACTGGAGGACTGGCGGTAGGGGCAGGAAAGGAAAATTGACTGGTAGATAATGGAAATGAGAGGAAGAGCGTGATCTTGATTAGCTGATGTCTGAACACCAGCAAGACATTTGAACATTAGCAAGCCACTTATATTTTAATAGTAGCCAAATTCATGCATTTAAGATTGAAATTTAAGACTAAAATCACACAGGCCACACTTTCAGGATCAAAGATTGTGCTTGGGAACAGTAACAATAGTTCTGCAGGTCAGAAGAGATAATCAGTTGAACCTGATCTTCTTGTGCTTTATCAAAAGGGGCTAAAGTGATTCCCCAGTGTCTGGGAGAGCACTGACAAGGAAAAGGGAAGTTCCAGTAATTCTGTATTTGGCCCTGATTGTGTCCAGTCCTGGTATCCACAATTCAAGGAGGATGCTACTAAATGAAAGAGGGTTTCAGGAAGAGCCGTGAGACTGATTAATGCACTAGAAAATTTACAGCAACAGACTCGCAGAGAGTTTAACCTGTTCAGTTACTTAGAAGATGAAGTGATGAGTTGATCACAGGCTGTAAGTACCTCAAATGGAGCAAAAAATTAATAACAGAGGGCATTCAACTTCCAGCCACTGCATCTGCTACAACTTACACTTGCTAGAATGAAGCTTGACAAAGCAAGGTAGGAAAGAAAATGTACCTTTTTAACAGTTAGAAAAATTTACCAAGGATTGTGGTGGATTCTTTACTATTTGGATTTTTTTTTAAAGACAGTTTTTCTTTTCTAAAAAAAACCCCATGGTCTAATTCAAACTATTCAGGCAGATCCAGGAGTCATACTGACACAGAACTGGGTAATAATTCAGCAAAGTCCTATAACATGTTATAGACAGGTTCCCAATGGTCCATTTTGGCTTTTATCATTCAAGATACGAGAAGTATTTTCCCTTAACTGAACACATGACATTTCCCTTTTCTTAAAGAATAAATATTTTGAAAAGCATTTTTATCCAGGGAAAACCATACTAAATTTTTAAAGTCTTTTTATCCATGGATTATATTTTCTTGGCCATCAAGGTGATTATGAAGTCTGAAAGGGTAAATCTGAAATTATCAAAATAGAGCTATTATCCAAACTGTTGTGTCCAGGGAAAGTTCTAGACTTTCAACACAAAATAGAAAAAAAAAAAGCTATCTATGTTTGATACTGCTACTTCAAATCCTGCATGGACAACTGAATAAATACTTTTTTGTCAAATTGCCATGAACAGTTTGAGATCTGAAAACTTTAAAAGCTAGTTCTCCTCTGATACTGTGCAAGCAGAAGGGTTACACATTTCACAACAATTTAGCCTATTCAAAATGAACAAGGAAAACAAAACATTTTAAGATACAACTTTGAAATGGGTATCTCAAATCCCTGACCAAGTAGAATTCAATGTCCAACTTTAGATACTCAGTTCTAGAGAAAAGAATGAAAGCTGAGATGTGGCTTTGCTTACTTTCTACTCAAGAGAATTAAGATAGCTCTTGCATTTCGACAACACTCTGGAACTATCATTTATTTTCAAGCCAATTCTCCTATACATTAGGAGAATTTAGATTTGGGACCACATTTGTACTTTTAGGCTATTAACTCAAGGACTGCAACCTTTGAAATTCAGAAAGCCCAGTAACTACTGACACTACCTCGTCAAATGGACTGAAAGAACACACTGAATCAAAGCACCTGAAAAAACTGTGTTATCTGTAGAACTGGAAACAGCTCTGTGTGTGTGTGTGTAGGTTAAAGATCCTTGTCCGAAATGGCACCAGATAATTTATTACACACAGCATACATACCATTTCTTAGATGTGGCATTTTTAACATTGCCACCTACCCTTCAGGTCTCTCAGCCTCTTCTATTTTAAGGCTCATCTTAAGAGTTGTTTATAACTACCAGACTTTGCCGTTCAAGCCAACAATTTCTGTCCTCTGTCTACCTCTGTATATATTTGTTGGGAGAATTAGAAAGAGGTGGGAGAATTTTAGCAGAAGTTGTTAATGTTTCCCTAACGAGACAAAACCAAAATGATGCATTACTCTTCCTTTGTCCCAACTTARTCCCTTTACTCCTATACATACAGCACCCACCAAAATCCACAGCCCTACAGTGGTGCTGCTAAAAAGTTCTCACRTGTCTGTGCTTTTAAACATAGTCCTGAAATTCAAATTTATGTACGGGATGCCTCTTTCCCTGTTTCTGTGAATTACCAGGATGACCAATTTTAAGGTGTTTCAGATGTGTTGTTTTTGCAAGAATCAGTAGCTGTCTGTTAGCGTTTGCCAGCTAAAGTCTTTCAAGCTTCCTCCTCTATTAAAAATATTGCCTCTCCTCGTAGCTCTCTATGCTCCATCGCCACAAGCAGTTTTGCGGGAAGGAAGCACCACGAGCCCAAATTTGGAAAGGACAGAATCTGTGTGGAAGGACTAAGGGAGTGGAAGCAGGAGATGGAGGAAAGAGGAAAGGGGGAAGGGATCAACCCAGGACACAGCACCCAGAACGATGTGCGGGCTCTAAGAAAAATCTGTGTAAGTAAACACCACACATTTATGTGCAGGTACAAAGGAGAAAGACACATAGGCAGGCTTGATTCAGGTACTTGCTAATATTTTAGTGACTGACTTCGCCACCCATAACTTTCATTTAACAACTTGCTTGTGTATTTTACACACTCATAAACACAAGACAATGACATTACCAGGCCATTCCAGCTTACATGACATAAATTTTTCTCCTTACAATGCTATAAATTGTTGTGTACACACCTACAAATACATCTTTCCACAGTTTTTCACTTTCCCTCAAAAGTAGAATATATTGTGTTCATTAGYAAAGAGAACATTTTAGGACCCAAGTCTACTTATATATGGAAATTAGCTGGAATTTAGCAGCAGGAGTTAATTCCATGCTTAGATTGCACCTTTGAGCATTGAAACCTGTTTCTGACCTTACAAATTTTTCATTTTTATGCATATTATCTCTTCTTATTTTCACTGATTGCTTGAAATCACTTAAAGATTTACACTTTAATAGTTATACTGTTCTTAGCAAAGGCATTGTCAAAAAATTTCAGCTCCTGTGTTGTTGCTTTATTCAGTGCTACTCCTGTTTCTTCCTCCTGTAAGGTCATCAGATTACATCCCAGCAATTCAGCTGTCATACCATCCCACAAAATACTTTATAAACAACATATATTCTTCTGCCAAAGTAGGAGCAGTGTAGTAGTTTCAAGGTAAAATAACTACTGCAACTAAGAGTGAAGTTAATTCTCAAAGAAAAATAGGAAAGCTGTCTGCAGTATAAACTACCTGATAGTTCATTGCTTTCTTTTGGAGAGGTGGGGTTTTTTTGTCCTTCTCACAGATTCCTTCAGGAACTCCTACAGATTCCTAACCTGCTTGGGCTCTTGCTATTGTAACCAGCTTTTCTTTTTTGGGACTAGAAATATGTATTTTTTAGAGAACTGTACAGCTTAGTCTGCCATAAAAATGGATGGATGCCTTTGTTGTCTTTGCTGTTGACTTTAGTGGATCTTATCTAAAAGATTCTGGAAACTGAGATGGGTATTCATCATGCCTGAGGGTGCACTGTTTACTAGTTGTAGACAAAAAAACAAAAAGAAATATAGCTTTCCTCTCCCACTATGATCACACAGTGCAAGTGGGGAAGGGGCCTACAGGAACACAGTAGCTGCCATACAAATTACTGGCCTGTTCAGTCCATTAGCTTGTTTCTAACAATGTATTTTCTATTCAGTCTATATGACTTCTCCATATCGCTAATTATTTTGCATATCATTAAAAAGAAACTAGTAGGAGCAGATATGGTAACATTAACAATCCAGTCTTTTCATTTAAGATTTTCTCTTCAAACTGACTAGATGTCTGAACCCTCTTTCTTTCTATCATTTACTTCTGGGCAAGATGACCCAACTGACCAATGCATTACTATCTGTTTGCATTATTGCAGTATCAGGAGCCCTAATCACAAGATAGGGATCTAGTATGTTAAGCTCTGCACAGACACAAATGACAACAACAGAATCTCACAGAATGCAGTTCCTCAGTTGTGGCATCTTTTGGTGCAGGGAATACTGTTAGCTTTATAAGAGAATTATAATTATTGTGACTAACACCTCCCACCCTATTCCATCTTTCTACTCCAAGTACTTGGACTGAATTAAAATAAAGTCCCATATGCCGTACAAACAGCCTGAGCATGGACACCCTGCTCTATTCTTTACCTTCATATTCTCATCTGGTTTTTAAATATGCAAGCAGAAAGTGTTGTCTGCTGAAAACCCCCAGACACGCTTATGCTTTATAAACTGTGGTCATTTTTCCAAGATCATCTGCTAGAGAGCCATGAGCAAGTAAAGGAAGGACCAGCCTAAACTGATGAAGAGCAGTGATCTGTAGCATCTGGAGCAGGGGCATGCGAACTCCATCTGCCATGCAGGATGACCAGTGGCACTTAGTCTTGCCTTGCCCTGGTTTCACTGGCCAGGTAGCTCTCCTACTGTTTAAATCTTCCCCTCAGCTAAGCTAACCCCTGACATTCTTCCTAGAAGCCAAGCGTGCTAAAAAAGGGGATAAGCCAAAGTCTACCTAGCCACATACTATCCTCCAAATTCATATAGAAAAGTCAGGCAAAAAGTAAAGTACCTTTGCAAGGACCACAGCATTTGGGAGATATGTTATGGCAGGCCTTTGGAGCAAACTACATCCTCAACAGACCTGACACAAGCAAAAGGCAGAACCCGCATTTTCTTCTTCCTTCACCCTCACTGTGACAGATGCAGCTTTTGACTTCATAGACACTTTTGTTTTTATTCTTTGTGATTACAGTAACAGGAACTCTCAGAGAGGCAATCCGAGCCATATTAGTGCTTCAAATGACAGGGAGTTTGTAAAATGAAAATTGATCAAGCTATAATTTGAAATCTGAACTAGGAGAAGATTGGCCTAACCATTCCCTAGGGATAAATTATAAAGCAAATTCAAACTAARTTTTAGTTCCCAAAAGACAGTTTATTAAATGAATCTGAAAATAAAGATAGAAAAGTAATACTGGTGACCATTTCCCAACACAATTAATTATTGAAAGCAGTGGCAAGAATGCCTGAGCAAGATATTATTCCTTAATACCAGTATGCCACATTGGTATTTATGGTGTACATCTTGAGCACAGAAAAGGGGAGAAAAAAAGCAAAACAAAACATTCACCTCAAGCCACACCACATCTTGGACTAATCTTTGCCTGAGTTTCAGATCTAATTTATCCAATCTCATGAATAAATAGAATTAAAGTCAAACTAAATCAAAGCATACATTGGATCATATTAACTGAAACAAAAAGATAAAGTTGGAGGTTTCTAGAAAATATTCAGAGATTTATGAAAGCTTTTTAAAAGATATATATATATATATATGATTTAGGCATTACTTAACTAATACTGGAGAGGCACATAATGGAAAAAAGAATAGAACTAGTTTCTGATCACAACAGATTCATGAATACAATTTCAAAGGTTAGATTTAGTAAGCATAATAATCAAGAGTAACAGTTAAAAAATTGTTTTGGTACCTGTATTTCACAAGGATTTTTTAAGGTCCTAAATTACTAAAGTATTGACTTTTGTAAAATTTAAAATCTTTCTAAATTTGAAGAATCCAATAGTGCTGGCATATATTTTGTGAAAATACAACTGAGATAAGAGAAAATTAAACAAAAAAGCAAGAATGTAAAGTGGGGGGTGGGGGGGAACCAGCAACATTAGCATTCTGTTCCTATATATCACTTGGTACTAGAGTACCACTTGAGCATTAAAGAAACCATCAACTAACTATAGAGGAGCTGACCCCATCATATGAACTGAGAGAACTGCGTTCTTAAAAGTCAATGAGGAGCTTTACTAGAACTGGAGAAACAAAGTGTTCACCAAATCAAAAAGACCCATTGGCCTCTTCTTCACTAAAGATCTTATGCCTAAAGTCTTGTCTAGCATCTCCGTCCTGTCTTTTCTTTCTCCCAGCTTTGCTTCCTACTGAAGATTGAAAACAGTATTAGTCATATCCTTACAGGTATCAGAGTTCCTCCCTGAGAAGATCACGACAGAAAGCTCTGCTGGCAAGGAAGCTAGTTTCACAACCTCTTTGGAAAAACACTTCATAGGTGACTGTGGTGGCAGCAATGCACCTTTGATCCTCCTTACAGAGTATCACTGAGAATTCTGTACCCCATAATTAGAAATATCATATGTGGAAGACTAAGGTTGCAAAGTCAAAGAATGCAAAGTTAAGAAATCCCAAGATTAAATTACTTGTGCAATCATTATTTGGTTCCTTTATGCATCTCCATTAAGATGTTGCCCAACACCACCCAAAAGGACTATGACAGAGCAGGACCAGGACCTTCAGCCTTAGCCCAGCACTTCGAACAGAGCCTTTCTTTTTGTAATTTCTCACCTCATTCACTCCCACATACTGTTTGGGGAAGAGGGCTATGAGAAATAACATGCGACCATAATGCACTTCAATCTGTGTCTCCATTTTCCACAGGCATTTTCCAACTTCTGGATACTTGCTTTTGCCAGCCTTTTCACATAGGTTTTTGGGTTTCTCTGATTTTAGTATTATACTGTACAGAATTCTTAAAAAGTTAACTGGAAAAAAAGATTTTTAATTTACAGACTAATGTCTTGGTTTTATTTACTATTTTTATGCTAGTGTCTAATATTTTTATAGGAAAAAAGCATTTAGAATGAAGATTCAACACCTGTTTCCTTTCTTTAAGGCACAATACAAATATTCAGATACACAAAAAAACTCTACAGCAAAACAGTGAGAGTCAGACTTGAAACACCTGGTATTTCAAAGGGAGAGAGTAAAAAAAAAGAAAAAAAAATACAGCAAGCCCTACTCTTTGGATCTTCCTGGCAAATACATGAACAAGCATTTCTTCTCAGAAAGTTCTCTACAAGTTACTTAAAAAAAAAAAAAAAAAAAGAATTGCCATTCGAATACATCTAGACAACTTTGCAGAGACCTCACTAAGCAAGTCATACCTAGTTTCAATGACCAAGGCTTGTCATCAACAATTGTATCTCTCCAGAAGGCCAGCTGCTATCTGCACAAACCACAGACAAGCTGCCTCACATCATTCAGGATGACCCACAGCACAATGACTGACTGTATCATTCCATCTAATTTCTTATCTAACTTGTTCTGTGCTGACCTATATGACAGAAATCAAAGCAGTGTATCAGTGTTGGTGAGCTTTCTTCTACTATTCAGGGCAAGCAAACAACATTAATGCAACATTTACATAGTTAAGTTGTATGTTGCTGACCCACAGACGGTGAAGGTTGAAACCCTTAATTCAGCTCCTTGGCATTCATGAGATACCAGTCATCAAGTTTTATGAGTATTGTGCAACTGCATAATTTCAAAGATAAGTATAACAGTATTTTAAATTACTTTAGCTAAACATACCGTCAATAAATGGTCTCACATAAAAAGCTATTAAGGTCATGAAGAAATGATTTAGTTTGAGCATTCAACTATCACTTTCTCATTTTCAGAGCTTTAGGTATGATATGTGCTACTTTGATGTAGGCTCAGCCTATAAACGGCTTACCTACCCACTTTAAACAAAACAAAAAGGAGTAAAACACTCAACACTTCTCTGGCCCCTCAGAAGAAAAATGTAACAAATACTTATAAAAATTATTAATTAACTGTGTTCCTGTGAACTTAACTGGTGTCAGAACTGTAAGACAAACAATTGTTTCTACACCTGACTTACTTATTCCATAAATGCCAAGGAAACGCAAGTAATGGCATAAACATATCTTGTCACCCTGGCCAACTCTGTCCATTTGTCGTCTTCTCAATTTATCCCGGCCATGTGTTTTCTGAAGCTTGTGTGTCTTGATTTACCTCTCAACCCACAAAGAGGTTTACCTCATAGACTAGCCTTGTCGCTAGCCGGTTCCCAAGCGACTCCTGTTACACCCATTTCCCTGGAGTTACCATGTTGGATTAATAGCTTTGCTCAACAACATTATGAACGTAAACTCAGAACATTGTAAAATACTGCAAGTAATGATTATCTTCAAGAACGTCATCCGCAAATCTCTCTTATTTAACATAGCACTAGAAAGAGATCTTTTCTGAGGCCACCACATCAGTTCATTCCAAGTTTTCCTTCACCACAGACTTCACCTGAGCTTGCACTCAGTAGTTGCACCTAATGCTGCCCTCCTGTTTCACAGCAAACCCTCCCCTGAGCAGGTGGTGCTTCAAACACACCTGGCTGGCCTACCCAGGCATGTCCATCAGTACCAGATAGCTGCTAGTAACCAATCTACTCTGCAGTGAGAATACAGAATAAATTGTACAAAAACTGGCAGTCCCCAGCCCAACACCTGCCTACAATTCTCCCCACATCCCCAGAGAACTTCATGCCAGAGATTTTTGGGTAATTCACCTTGCTGTTGGATGAAAAACCATAGGATATGCCTTCAGCCTACTGCCACCCATGACCATGCAAGTGCTGTACCAGTGGTGATACCGTGCCTGCTGCAGCTCTGCAGCGGGGCTGCTCCTAGCAGGCACCGACCACCCAGTTAGCTCAGTTATGCCACTCCGGGAGGGAGCGGAGGCCAACTCTCCCTGAGAGGGCTCGGATCTTGAGAAAAGATAATTACTGTGCTTTGATTGTGATAAGAAAAGAAAGAAAAAAGAGTAGAAAAGTGATGCTTTTTGTTTGTTTTTTTTCGAAGTTACATGTGCATGCAGTGAAGTGAAAGCCTGTGGCCTTTTACGTAATTAGAAAAGCCCCAAATGAGTCAAATCCACAGCAATTCTATCAATGATGGGCTCAGAGCATGAAGAATGACTGGCCAGAGTCTATCGCTGCACCTTGGGGATACAACGCCACTGAAAAGCGAAGCAAGAGAGAACCCGATGGCAAGGTACAGGGAGAAGGAAATTCATCTTCACAGGCCTGCACAACTCCCTCCCCTACCCCATGCTCTTTCTCAAGGCTTGGGCAGAGAACCAGAATTTCTTCTGCAAGAAGTCATCTAGCTTAGAAGACTATAAACCAAAGCAGCATAACTAATTATGAAAAGCAGAGAACCAAACAAGTTTTGCCAAGAACTATGGCTTTCTTTGGTTAATGTAAGGCTGATATAAGTGGTTTGGAACAGTTTTAAAACACCTCTTTGAAGTCAGTGCGACATTTAGCCACAACAGTCAAATAGCGATGGTGCAGAGCCATGCTGCCCCAGGGAAAGAGTGGCTACAGGCTGCCTGTTGGGTGATATCCAGGTCTTTCCTTTCCAAAATTCACCCAGGCTGCCTCCTGGTGACGCTGCAGGCTTTAGGGATCAGTGAGGAGAGGCAGAACCACGGAGGGAGCTTCTGCAGCCCAATTTTCACTTCTGTGAGGGCACCAGGTATCACCGTGCTCCTGAGAGAACAGTAATCGGGATTATCTTTAATCTAAACAAGAGATAGGCCCCATTGTTTCCTTCACCGATACCATTTGCTTATGCTGAGGCCAGGAAAAATTGTTTCCTTGAGTACTATCCTACCGACTGAAGAACCTGTTCAGTTCCTCTCCCCTTGCATGCTCTAATAAAAAACAAATGTTCAAAGCAAGGAATGTTTTGAACACAGGAATTTGCTGTTACTTTTCTGAATGCTTCTGCTGAAAACCTATTTTTAACATGCCATAAAGCTGAAGTAAATCTTAATGCTAACACTAAAAAAAGGTGGACCCTTTCAGTTCGAAATGCTTTAAAAGTAAATCCTTGCGACAGTAATCACCTGCTGGTATATGCTTTTATGTTTAGCCAGTTGCTAAGATGCCACATCTGTCACTTCTTGCTTCCAATAATGTGCTTTCCTTTTCTATAGGGAAGGGGAAAATCCTGCTCCTGGAATTGAACCGAGCATCACGATGCCTTTTTTGGTATCTCTATCATTCTTCTAAACATCTGAATGAGAGCACATGTATTTTAAGGTTTCTAGCAATGTGTCTCTTAAGAATTGTTCAGCTTTAGATTTTTGTGCCTTAAAGCCTCTGATTTTTTTTTCAGTGCTTTGCTGAACAATGTTACATATTTATAACCTACATTTAACTAAGAAGAATGGTCTGCATAATAATAATTTCACTCCCAGGCACTCTTCTTGTCTCCCTCCCCCAAATATTTTTCAAAAGAAAATAAAAGATCAGGATCACATTCGTTACATTAAACATTTCATAATAAGCCCTCTTCCTAATTTTAAAACATAACAACAATCTACAATGACGCAAGCCCTACATTAATTACTTCCTCTATTTCGGGCTCGTTTTAATTTCAAGTGAAAATAAATCAAGTCCCTCTTATTAATCCACCGCCCGCATTTCTTAATCAGCAACCCAAATACAAACTCTCATTTGACTTCCTGATTTGAACTCTTTGTCTGGCAATCAGCATTACACCCTGCTGTTGACTTTCTTCCCAGCACTACGTTTCGCGGAGGTGCAGCTCCAGTCCCGGCCGTGCAGCTGCTCAGCAGCGTAGCGCTCAAGTGCACATTTATTTTTGAAGCGATGCAGAACAGCACAGTTAAAAGCGGCATCCTGCACGAAAATAAACGCGCTGGTTTTGCGCGCTGGAGCTATGCCTTATGCCTCTAAGAGGGGGCATAAAATCAGGTGTGGATAAGTACCCAGGGAGGAAAATTTAAACCGAATAACGGGGGGGGGGGCGATTTTCAGCCATGAATTTCACTGATTTAAAGGCACGCCGGGCTCAGCCGGCTCCAGCCTCGAAGCCCCCCGCAGCCCCCCGCGGCGCCGCCGCCAGACGCCTCCCCCGCGGCCGCGCCCAGGCGCCTGCCGGGGCCGCCGCTCCGCGGGAGCAG